>NW_003314265.1:3577505-3611899 GCF_000143415.4 Selaginella moellendorffii | reverse complement strand
ATCATATTGATGTTTGCTTGGGGTGAGAGAAGAAGGTGCTTACATATAAAGTGTTAACTAGCATTGATACTCAAACCTTTTGCAATGGAGACTTGTTGAAATTAAGAGGGCAAATTTTAGAGTTTAGTGGAGAGTGTCTACTATGACAATGGGCCTGATTATTATTGCCTTCAGGTTTTTATATTTAAATCTCTTTCCCTAAATTTTGGGGTTTTGCAAGCTCTGGCACATACCCTTGCCAATCCTTCGCAATAACATCTCATATTTGTCCCAAATGCGCAAATTCCTGCATGGCACCCTTTCTTTTCTTGCTATGGCTGCTGGTCTATTGCCTGTTTTGGGAATTGAGATGAGCTGCAACAATACTGGAGGTGCTGTTGTAAGTGGATTTTCTTGCAGTGAGATTGCATTTTCTCAAACTTTGTATCAGGTCACTAGTGATAGAAAGATTTTGGGAGAGTCACTAAGATCACAAGTACTTTTTTTTTTCTCTCTTCTTTGTTTTTATTCTATTTTGTTTTGTTTCTTTAGATTCAACACAAAGTTTCTTCGATAGTATAGTGGTGTGATGCCTCTAGTAGCACATCTAAACCATGAGTAAGCAATCAACAAAGTAAGCTATTCTCCTTTCAATGGAAGTTTTAAGAGTTCTTTTATGTTTTTTAGGTGGTAGCACAAGCTCTAGAAAATGCAAAAGTGGAGTGAGATCTTGCAGCAATAGCTGTGGCAATTAATCTTGGCTTGAGCTTATGCTTAGATGGTAACTTTCTTTGTGATCTTTACATTGGGAGGATTATGTTGGCCATTACATTGAAAAATTGCTTGACATGTAGTTTCTCAGCCACTGGCACTAGAGGAGTAGATTACATGCTTCTCATTGTGCTAGATCTACATAGTCATCATGATGCTAAGTTTTTTACTTTCTTTACCAAGTAAATTCATGGGTGCAAAGATTGGGACATTAGGTGCTAAGTGCTAGCTAGACTCTAATAGTAAGTTCTGCTATAGTGATAGAAGTGTGGTATAAAAAGATTTTAGGCTATCCATATGGTAATACACAATGCTCTTGCATGACAAGTTGTATCCATGAGGTGATAGATTATGTGTGTTTTTGGTTGCATCACGAAATCAAAATCCAAAACTACTAGAGATTTGAACTTTGTTGAATAGGTTACTCGAGAGTGAATATCTAATTTTAAGTGAATAGCTTTATTTTTAATGCTTTATGAATAAAATAATCAACTTTACCTAGTTTTATAAAGTAATATAATATTTGAATATTTTAGGTCAAAATTAACTTTTATAATTTAATTTAACAGTATTTAAAAATATAGTAAAGAAAACTATATTTTATATAAATGGCCGGTCTAAATATCACTATAACATATGAAACCCAAAATCAAATGTGGGTTGACTTAGTTTTATGTATGTGTAGGATCCTGATCAAAGTTTCAAGTGTTAATACAAAAAAGCAAATCAATTTTAACAATAGAAGTATATATTATATTTTTATATGTAGCCTTAGCTATTTACAATCTAACTCATTATTCGAAAAACTAAGATACTGTATGCAATATTTAATTAAGCAGTAATATTTGAAATCTTTTTCCTAACTGTAATTATAATTTATTAGTAAATAATACTATGGAATTACAGTTTCTATAGCATATATATTTACAAAAGATTTTGCTAGTAATTATTTTCTTGAATTGATCTTGGTAGTAATATATTAATATTTATAAAACTTTATTGTTTTATTTTCGAAATATTCGAAATAAATGAGTAATAATTAATCTTAGTGATTTTTCATTTTTATTTGATAAAATCTTAATATAAGTTTATCCCAAGTAAAAATATAATTTATGTATAACATATTAATAATAATAGAAATTTCATTTTAATTTTTTCTAGGTCAGATATTTTTCTAATTATTTATATTTCCAAAGAATTATTTGTATCTATGAGGGCCAAGTGTACAACTATAATGCACTGATATTAATGTAATGGGATTTTGGTAGCTGTCAGATTGGTTTCAATTCGAACCACTCGCTCCTATATATAAGTTAGGGCTTTTGGGTTAATTGATATACACATTTTCTGTATTCCCTTTCTATATTCCAAGCACTCATATTGGTGGAGGTGAGGGGCACTTTTGATTGTCCTTGAAGAGTACTTGGATTTGAGATTTTGATTTAAATCTAACTTTTGCATTGTTTAGATTTAACTTTTTCCATTTCCTTTTATTTGTTCTTTCCTTTCAAGATTTTAGTTGAGATTTAGCTTTTTGCATTGTCTAGATCTATTATTTCTTTCTAGCTTTTTGTCATTTCTCTTCTTTTACTCTTTCTTTTTTGTTCATCTTTATAGCAGATCAACAATCTCCTCCTTTGACTCTAGAGTAGCAGTTGGTACAATTGTTTGATGCTATGGGCTTGCAATTGAACAACCAAACTCAATTAATAGCGGTGTTCATAGCACGTGGTATAACTCCTTTTACTCTTGGTGCCAATCCTCGTGTTCAGCCAGAATTCTTTCACAGCAATCCTAGGGATGATGTGTATAATTGGTTTGATCACTTCACGGTGATTGCCACATATCATTCTTAGGATGATGTTCGATGTTTGCGTGAGTTTCCCACGTGTCTCCAAGGGACAGCGTTGTAGTGGTACAATGCTTTGAGCGTAGCCACTCGTGGGGATTGGAGTGTTCTCTCGGACGTTTTCAAACGCATTTTCCGACATGCTGACGATTGTGATGATGCCTTTCAACAATTCCATCATCTTTGCCAAGAGCTATTTGAGTCGGTGATGCAATTTGGCGTTTGTTTCCGAAGTCTTTTGCTTCGTGTGGAGCCAAATATGTCGGAGCGGATCAAGCTAGAAATGTTGTGGCCAACACTTCGTCAAGATCTTGTCGGACTTGTGCATTCACTTGCTCCCATCACCATTGATGATGCTCTTCGCTTGGCACAACATTATGAGATGTCACTTCTTTCACTTCTCGCTACACGTCCTTCAGCTCCACTTCCTATGGGTGATGGTCCTGTTCCAATGGAGGTTAATGCTGCTGTTGCTCAAGTCCAAGGACAAGGGCAAGGACGTGGTTGTGGCCATGATGTTTGTTACTGGGCGCGTGATGAAGTTGGTCATACTTATTGATATTGTTGGCATTTTCCAGATTGGCAACCTCCATTTCTTGGGTGGAGACCTTGGTGTTAGCAATGTCCCGTTGGTGCTGCTGCAATTCAAGGTCTGGCACTGAGATGCATCCGGGAAACAAAGAGTCGCACGAGTAACAGAGAGACCTTGCGCAAATAAGTCAATGACCCCTCCATCTTTCTTTCAGGAGTATCATCAAGGGGTTCACTTGGCACCGGTTCATCTAGTGTTTACTTTCCAAGCTTCTTTTTATTACAAGAGGTCTTTTATTATTCTCTCCATGTTGGTTGATACAGGTTTGAGTTTATCTCCTATTGCTCAACGTGTTGCCACACGTTGCCGTCTACACTTGCGTCGTGCGGCAAAACCAATTTTCATTCTTTATGGCAATGGCTATACACATGCATATGCATGGGATCAGGCAGACTTGGTTGTGTGTGTGAGTGATCTCGAGCTTGAGTTGTAGTTATTGTGGGTGGTGCTAAGTCAAGTTTTTGACCTCATTCTTGGTATGGATTGGTTGCAGTGCAATCATGCCAAGTTGTAAGCCACAATTTTTTCCTTTCCAATTTGCCAACTTACCTTGTCTATCCAACCAACATTGCCTTGGCTTTAGCTAAATTCCCTCGCCAAGGTTCCCGTCTATTGTACCAACTCTTACTTGGTCCTACTTGATTTTAGCTACTCACTGCATAAGCAATGGAGCATTAGCCATCCATCCACAGATTTTCCAAATCTCTCCCAATCTCCCTTTCTGGGTTAGATTGGATTTAAGGTTCGGTTACACTCCCCACAGGCACAAGTAGCCAAGCACACCAAGCCTCCAAGTTCTTAACATCCCTTGGTACCACAAGACTTGACCATAGGACCTTCTAAATCCCAAATTTTGGGTGCAACACTTGCTTCAAGACATCGGGCGTACTACTCGATGGGCTTTGAAGCTTCAGATATATGATTTTGATGTTGTTCATCCCCCAGGGAGTTCTATGGCTGATGCTAATGCCCTTTCTCGAGCTCCTCTTCCTTCTCCACTCTTTTATCATGTTTTTGACGAGTCTGTTGTTCTAGCATTTGTGGATTTTTTAGACAAGGATTCTGTGCCATCAGCGGTTATTGTACTTAACGTTCAGTGTCCACAAGACACAGAGCAAAATCTACCTTCTTTTGATGAGGTTCGCGAGACTTAAAAAATTGAGCTATGGATTCGAAGGCTTCGAGATGGGTATGTGAATCCTGCATCACTTGCTAATGACTTGCCTTTCCAGCATTTACATTTTCAATATCACTTTGAAGATAGCCTTCTTTATTTTATGAGGATGGATCCTGGTGATCATTTATGGCTAGTGGTGCCTTTTGTCTTTATTCCACAGTTTTTCCATGCCTACCATGATTCTCTTGTTCTAGGTGGGCATATGGGACATCGTCGTGTAACTGAGAAGTTGTGTATGTCTTTCTATTGGCCGAAGATGCGACGTGATATTATCCAATATGTGCGTAGTTGCATTTGGTGCCAAGCTCGTAATACTCCCTCTCGTGCTGCGGAAGGATGGTTGGAGTCAATTGCAATTTCCTGTCTGTTTAAGTTAGTAGCGTTTAACCTTATGGAACCTTTTCCATAGTTGATTACTGGTAATAAGTATATTATTATTACTTCTAACTATTTGACTCGTTGGGTGGAAGTTGGTGCTCTTACTAACGCCTCTACAACTGTTGTTGAATACTTCCTCCTCAATTGAGTGGTGTTTCAGCATTCTTGTCTAAAGTGGATTTTTTCGGATAATAGTCCCACATTTATAATTGAGGCATTTCATGTTTTGACATCTCAGTTGGGGATACACTACACTTTCACGAGTGCTTATCATCCATAATCAAACGGTTTGGTGGAACAACTCATTCGGACATTCAAAGAGATGATTGCGAAGTATGTGAACTTTCAACATTCGGATTGGGATGGTTATTTATCATCTTTTCGGTATGCATATATCATAGGGGTGCAAAGTTTTGTTGGTGCTTCACCATATAAACTTTTATATGGTCATGATCCAATATTACCAATGGACTTGGGTTTAACTTCACGATTGCTGCGAGCTACCGATGCTAAGTTATGGGATCAGTATTTGATGAGCATTCTTCCATTTATCTGAGCAGAGTCTACCGAACACTTAGGCTGCATACAAGTAGGACAACAACGGCGCTATAACTTTTATCATCGTTCACCTACAGAGTACAAAGTGGATGATTTGGTGTTAGTCCGTTTTCCCCATCTTACATACGTGGTTTATTTAAAGGGCTCCTTGTGCAGTGGAAAGGACCGAATCAAGTGTTGTAGCAAGTTGGACCACAAATTTATGAGGTTCGGCATGATGTTTAATAGGCCAATCCTCCAAAGATTGTGCATGTGCAACGATTGAAACGCTTCATACAAAGGGATCAGGAGCAATTAATACCACCTATAAATCTGCCGATGCCTCCTCCTAATATTCCTCTAGATCTCGGCTCGACTACAAGAGAACCCTAATGGTTTTCCATTATTTTGAGAGGAGGGATGATGTGAGGGCTAAGTGTATGGCTCTGATGCCGTATACTAATATTAGTGTAGTGGGATTTTGATAGTTGTTAAATTAGTTTCAATTTGGACCACTTGCTCCTGTATATAAATTAGGGTTTTTGGGTTAATTAATATGCACATTTTCTGTATTCTCTTTCCATATTCCAAGCATTCATATATCTAATATTTTATTAATGAATATTTATTCTTACTTATGCCTAGGAATATGTTTTGTTCTAGATATTTATATTATCCAAGTTTACAAGAATTGATTTTTATATTCACCTAGCATTTGTTACATAATTCCCTCAATTCTTCTTTCAAAGTGAAATACAATATTTATTGTTTTAATACTATTTCAATTTAATTTTTAATATAACAAAATTATGACAATCAAAATAATATTTTACTGACTAGGCAACATAGCTAATTATAACAATAATGGTGACGTGATACACATAATTTATTAACGATGGGTGATCTTTGTAGATGATGCCATTAGGTCTTTTCTCGATGAGAAGATGAAACAGTGCTCTGAATTGGGCAAGCTATGGGAGCGGCAGATTGGCAATATACATCCGCGAGCATTCTCCTTAAACATTGGCGGTTGCAAGGTTTATCTCCCTCTCCATATCGATTTCTAGGTTCATTGCCAGAAACCAATCCTCCCTTCTTCCTCCTCTCCAGGATTTAATCCAGCGTTTGGAGCGCTACGCTGAGCTCTCTGGCCACGATGGATGCGTCAACACTGTGCATTTTAATCCCAGCGGAGACATTCTCGTCTCTGGATCCGACGACAAAGAGATTGTGTTTTGGGACTGGGCTGCTCGCTCCAAAAAACTCTCTTTTAACTCTGGCCATGACAACAATGTGTTCCAGGCCAGGATCATGCCTTTCTCCAACGATCGAAGCGTTGTGACCTGTGCTGCCGATGGCCAAGTACGTGACATTCTTCTCAAGTTCTTTGCTTCCAAGCTCTTTTCTTCTGTTTTTTTTTTCTTCTCTTTTACATTCACAGGTCAGGCATGCTGTAATCCCTGAGAATGGTTGTGTTAGCACAAAGAAGCTGGCACAGCACCGAGGGCGAGCTCACAAGCTTGCCATCGAGCCTGGAAGCCCGAGAACATTTTTTAGCTGTGGAGAAGATGGCGATGTTCGTCAAGTAAGCCAACGTTCTTTCTCTTCCTTTCGGGGTGTTTTCATTCGAAAAGTTGTCTTTTTATTTTGGCTCTTGCAGTTCGATTTGCGAGAGGGCAGCAACATGAAGATCGTCACTTGCAAGGGGCGTCCCGTGATCTACCTCAACGCCATTGTCATCAACCCGCGCAACCCAAACTATTTCGCCGTGGGAGGATCCGACGAGTTTGCTCGAGTCTACGACATCCGCAAGGTCAGCTCCAGCGGCGAAGTGGATTCCCCCGTCGACGTCTTCGCTCCAAAGCACCTCATCGGCACCAAGCAGCACGTCCACATTACATGCGTCGCGTACTCCCAGCAAGAGGAGCTCCTCATCTCCTACAACGACGAGCTCATCTATCTCTTTGACAAAGGTGGAGGACTCGGCCCTTCTCCGCCAAGTCCCAGCGCTTCTTCCAGCACCAAGGAAGAAGCAGCAGCAGCCACACGGTTTCCAAACAAAGCCGAAGGAGGCGGCAAAGCCACCAACGAGGCAGAAGAAGGCAAGCGTAACGTTAGCAAAGAAGAGAACAAAGAGGAAGGCAACCGCGAAGGAAAAGCAAGAGACAAAGGAGATCAAAACGAGGAGAACGAGAAGAAAGAGTACGAGGTTTACAAGGGCCACAGGAACGCGCAGACCGTCAAGGGCGTCAACTTTTTCGGTCCAAACTGCGAGTACGTGGTCAGTGGCTCCGACTGTGGCAACATCTTCATCTGGAAGAAGCGAGGCGCGGAGCTCGTCGCGATGATGGAGGGCGATCGCCAGGTCGTCAATTGTCTGGAGCCGCATCCCAGCGTCACCGTTCTTGCCACCAGCGGCATGGACGACAGTGTCAAGATCTGGGCTCCCACGGCTCCAGCGATCCAGCCGCTTCCAAAGAACGCTCATAAGGTACGTGAAAATCCTTCTTTTTTGTGATTCTTCTTCTCTGCGGTTTGCGTTTTCCCCAGGTTATGGAGAAGAACAAGCTTAGTCGAGAGGACAAGCACTCCATACCTGACTTTCTTATGCTCAGCCTCATCCACGCAGCGCATATGGGCGATTTCGATCGCTTCAGGCGCGTGAGACGACGAAGATGAGGAGCAATGTGGAAGAACAGGGAAAGAGAAAAGGAAATGCAAATCTGGAGGTTAGCCAGACCTTATAATCTTGTGTTATAACTCAAACTTTAGCCTTTCACAATTTAAGGAGATGGAGTAAACACTTTTCTTCTTGAATTTCAATAAAGTTGTACAGGGAATATATCCTTAAAAAAGGTTAACAGTGGCCTATAGAACTTTTATTGCTTTGTTTCATCTTTGTGTACATTTTCCATGGTCCGAGCCATTTGACATCGGCCCTGATATTTTTTCCCTCTCTCTCTCTACCTAGCTTATACTAAAGTTTGATCAACCAAAACTTAGAAAAATACACTGTACCTTTGAACTCTCAATTTTACCCATCTCCATCCATCCATCCCCGATTTCTCCTCGTCAAGACCAATCCCACCACGAAAGCGAGCCTTGATCATCCAAATCAAAGAATCCCCCAGCAGTAGCACTGTCGTATCCCGTGTCCTCGAGCTTGGGGATCATCCGATCGTCGGGGGGAGGAGGTGGCGGCGGGGACGACGAGTAAACCATCGAATTCGTGTATGTGTCGTCGAAGTTTGCGGCAATGTGACACTCCAACGGATTCATGAGGACGCGATCCTCGTCGTCGTGTAACGAGAAACGGCCGCTCTCGCTCTGATCCGGACGAGGAGTGATTGCCGGATCATCGTCCACAATCTCACTGCCGCCGTCGCTATCCCACGAGTTGATCGAGCAATCCTTTCGGGTGGCAATCGTCGGAGTAGTAATAGTAGTAGTGGCAGTCACCGTGATTGCGGAATTGCCCTCACTCTCCTTTGTTTTGTTGCTGTGACCATCACCCACGTCCACCACTTTCGTCTCCTCTTGCTTGGACGAGAGTAGATCGTTAAGCCGATTCACCTGGAGGAGGAATCCCGAGATGAAAATCAAAAGGCAAAGGAAAGGACGAAAAGAAAAAATATCTGACATACCTCGGCCTCGAGCTCTTGCTTCTCTTTCAACAGAGATTTGTAGTCGCCGCGGAGAGCGTCCAGATTTTCCTTGAGCGCGTCGTAGTCCTTTTCAAGCTGCTTGGTCTTCCACCTGGCCCGCCTGTTTTGGAACCACACAGCGACTTGGCGGGGCTGGAGGCTCAATTCTTTGGCAAGCTGGAGCTTGCGCTCCGGCTCCAGCTTGTTGTCCTGCTCAAAGTGCCTCTCCAGGGACTTCACTTGATCCACGCTCAGCCGCCTCTTCTTCTCGATGTGATGCTGCTGCCCCGCGCCTGGATCGTCGTCGATGGCATCCTCCTCGTCGGATGCGTGATCCATGATCGGTCGCTTGGGATTTTGAGGAACGATCTTCATAGCACCTAGAATAAAAAATATTTCGGCCCAAGTTCTAGAGATTGCGAAGGAATATGTTACCTTCCACGGGGTTTACAGCGATTCCTGCATTGCCGCCGTGAAGAGATCTCGCTTGGCGCTGGATGGAAGGTCGCTGGATTCGCCTGTCGGCGGCGTCTTTGACCCTCGGCATCACAAAGGTCCCATGAATGAGATTTCCCTGCAAGAACACTTGAAACCGGTTGAATCGCAGAGATTCTCAGCCCGACCGTCCGATCCCCATGTTATTTCGCCAGATTCTCAGCAGAGAGACCCGATCCCCATGCCAGATCGCGAGATTCTCAGCAAGAGCGCTCGATCCCCATAAGATTCTCAGCCAGAACGCTCATGCTACCTCGCAAGAACACATCTACCTCGAAATGCCTCGGGGCGTCCAAGAACTACTGCTCTCCTCGTCATCACCTCCCAATTCCACCTCCATGGACCAAGAACCTCGCAGATTTCCGCTACTCGCCCGGCACTCTCAAGGATTTCGCGAGCGAAGGGACGGAAATTTCAGCTTCGTCTCCAGCCGTGCCAGCCGCGCCATTGACAAAAGCAAAGAGAGAAGAGAGAATAAAACGCGACAAGACCTATTCACTCCGCTCACTTTCTTCTATGTGGTGAATATTCCCTTCCCTACTAAAACAAAGATTCGCGCGCCCACTAGAAAACTGCCGTACCTTTCAGTTGTTTCTGGCCCATGGGGCCCAACAGAGTGGCCCAGCTTTCTTTCTTTCCCCAGATTATCAGATTATAAGTACGTAGCTGTCTTGTCACTCTCGGGTATCGAACTCACGCACGTCATTTGAGCCATGGGCCACAAGTCATCATGTGCCAGACCATGTGGTCCAAACCGTCATATAGGCCCCGCCAGGGAAAGCAACCCGGCGTGCGTCTTTGGTGGGCCGCCCTCTCGAAAGTTAGCTACTCGTTCTTTAGCTACAGCGATAGAGATTCCATATATACCTTTAATCGGTCCTTGTATTACACTTTATTTTTTTCCATCTCATCTCTTCAGGCTGGCAGTAAAACTTCGAAGTGTCTGCGAGTCCTGGAAAAACTTGAAAGAGTATCAACAATCTCGGCGAGAGAGCATCGGCCGATCGAACTTTAGCTCGAGAGAATGATTTAGAACGCGGTAAAGCTTGCCTTGACAGAAGGAGCTGGAACGAGCAGGGTCATTTTCCCCGCACGGGTAGCTTCATGGTAAGTTTTGGAGTTCACGGGTGGCGTCTTTGTGTACAGCATAGAGGTGGAGCACAGCGCGTCTGGCTTGAAGCCACAACTTGCGAAGAAAGGCCTGCAGGAGGAAGAGGTAAGCAGCAGCTAGCAATTTCGAGATCCATATCACAATTGGACAGGGACGAGTAGCAGGCTTTTCCCACGAAGGAATAACAAAACAAAAGAGGCCTTACATGTTTTCAGGTCGAGTGAGCACTGAGATGTCTGCAATGTCCAGTGTGTAGTACATATAACTGTGGAAGACGACAAAGGAAAAAGAAGCCTCGAGTTTAGAACAAAATAATCTTAATAGAAAAACACTCTACCGTGCTAGCCGCTGCAAAACATGACGCCCAAGCCCTTGCCTTTGCATCGAAGGAGCAACCTATAAGAGCACTTGTGAACCAATAAGGAAAGATCGCATTCTCAAATTCTCAAAGTCGAGGAAGTGATCACGGCGAAGAGCGAAAGGAAAGAAAGATGAGGAAGTCGAGAAGAAAAAAACACTAGAACGAAAGTATAGCAAACAAATCAGCCAAAATGAGTACATACCCAGTACGTGAACACCAACAAGGAAAGGTCGCATTCTCAAAGTCGAGGAAGTGATCGCGACAAAGAGCGAAAAAAATGAGGAAGTCGAAAAAAGAAAACTGGAACAAAGAAATCAGCCAGGGAAAGGGATGAACTTACCGCCAAGTCGTGGATGGATCCAGCCAGTGTTTTATCAGACACCGCACGACCAAACGCTACCAAGCACTTGGGAGCTTTGTCGGAGTTTAGACGGTCCCAAACTCCTTCCCTAGCTTCGCTCCACGTCCTTTCCATATAATCACCGCCAGGGATTGATCGGCCCTTGACGTAGATCGCCACCGCGATGTCGCTGAAATCCAGAGCCCTCTGGAGCTTCGCATCGTCAACCCTGGAGACGCGTCCATCGCCGGCAATCTGTGGAAACTGGTGGCAATTCTGACCTACATTTCGACGATCGCGTCGAAATCCTGGAGAAAGAGAGGAATCTCTACCTGTCGCAGCTAGAAGAGCGCCGAGCTCGCTTACATTGATCACTCGCTTGTCCGTCGTGACGATGAATTTGCCCCCCTTCCTCAGCGACGCTCGCGAGAGGAGGCGGCATCGCGGCGCTGGCAAGAGAATTAGGGCTCTTGCCATGGATGTAGCCCATTGGTCATGGATGTGCATCGCGGCGGATTACCATGCCGGTCAGGCATGGGCATGCATGGCCCATGACCATAATGTTTCTACTATTCAAGCTTGAGTTTTGAATGGAGCTCGTGGATATTCTCCTCGAGGAATGGCTCCTCCTCGTCTATCTAGGGTTTCTCCTGTTCGTGCTGGTGGCGCTGCTGTGTGGCAACTGGCCGGTGTTCGATCGCACGCCTGTTCGTGCGCTGCATTCTTGGATCGGAGGAGGAGCCTGCGACTGCGTCCAGTAAGTATGATTTAGGTTCTAGAATGGCTAACTCCTCGCATTTCAGGGAAATTCTCCGGCTCTGTCTCGGATCTAGAGGTGTCCGAGGCTACGAATTTGTAGAACATATTTGCTGCGAGCGGCCAAATCCAATTTTGCAGGTTTGTTCTCTCTCGATCGATAAGTTTTTGCTACGATTGATCGGTCTTTCTTGTGCGTAGCTCTTTTACTTGTCTCTTATCGTTGGAGGTTTCTCTGTCTTCTACTCCACTTCGTTCAAGTACATTCCCGGGAGATTTCTTTCCTCGATACACAGGTATGGCAGCCCTTCTTTCGTGACCATTCTCAAGTTATTTTTGCGATCAGATTTTTGGGACCCTCGGCAGTTTTAGTGGGCATCGCCATCTTTTTGCTAGCTAGTTTTTCTGATCCTGGAACAATCACTGCTTCGAACTTGGCTACGCACGAAGACATCTATCCTTTTGATGGCATCATTTACACGGAGAAGATCTGTCCAACGTGCAACATTCCACGGTGAGGGAGCCGGATTTCTTTCTTGTGAAGTCAATCTAACATGTACCTACGTTTGCAGACCAGCAAGATCAAAACACTGCAGCATTTGTAACCGCTGCATTGCCCGTTTTGATCACCACTGTGGATGGATGGTCAGTCCTGCATCATGTTTGTGTGAAGACGAGCTTTCTTGTTCTGTTGTTTGTGGTCGAACATAGCGTCTTACCTCAACTTGTTGCAGAACACTTGCATCGGCGCCAACAATCTCAGATACTTCGTATTCTTTTTGATCTGGTAGGCCGGATTATTCTAGCAAAATCACTGAAAACTTAGCTTCTTTTCTTGTCAGGCACTCTATACTCTGCTGCTACGGAGTCAGCCTGTTGGTAGCCATACTTGCCGGAGAGGTCATGAGATATGGAGTCATGGAAAGGCTATCATGTGAGTTTCAGGTCTTCAACTGCTTGACTAGTAGTCGTTTTTACAGTTTATGGAATGGTCACTTTCTATGACAAGCTGCCACATCTTGTGCAGGTATGAAAGTTTGTATCGCCGAATTTAATGTTTTCTGATGTTTTGTTTGACGCCAGTGGGTGATAACGTTCTACAATCATCAAGTGCTCCTGCTCATGTTCTTGTTCGTTGTCTCCATTCTACTGGCGTCTTTTCTGGTCTATCACTTGTACTTGATAGCCAGGAACACCACAACAAACGAGGTCAGTGTTTTAGATTCTTCGTTTGCTCTTACTGGCACTTACAGGTCTACAAATGGGAAGCTTACACGAGATGGTACACTGATGCTAATGGTAAATCTGAAGATCCTGGCAAAACGTCGAAGTCACTCTGGAATGGTTGCGGGTTTTGGAGTGCTAGAAGGAAATCCGATCCGGATAGAGCTGAAAATATATACAACAGCGGAATGGCAAGGAACTTCGGCGAGGTTCTCTTTCCGTTGAAACACAAAGACAAAGTTCACTCGAAGCAGAGGTAACCAAAACACCATTTTTGTTTCTTACAGTTACAGACAATATATACCCGAAAGAAGATCCATGTCTAGAAAGGCTCATGTTTTTTCAGAAGGCAGGATTCCTCGGCACTGGCTTGTTCCACAAAAACAGGCCCTCGAACTCGATTCTAGTCCCGGTTCGACGACACCATAGCTGAAAGTAAGTTCTTGGCCTGACTGGATCTCTTTGCGCGTGAAGAAAGCCAGCCTGGGGACGCAGCAGCCTGCTGAGCGGACGAGGCACGAGAGGAGATTGCCACCGTCGCAGGAGTGATTGATGAACCTGGCAATGTTGCCTACGTTGGTGGCATCGATGTTGAATCGGAGGCATGCGTCGCCCTTTGGAAGATGTTCTCTCACCACCAAAAGGCTCGTAGCTCTCGGGGATTGGTCGTAAGTTTGGTGCCTTTTCCGAGCTTCCTTGGTCGTCAAGAGCTCTCCTGCACAAACGCGAAGAGACAAAGGAGCACGATAAGTAGAGAAGGAAGAACTTTTCTTTCTTACCAGCGTACTCGCAGATGAAAGCTCCCGGTTTGATGTCCTGCGCTGCATGTAAGCTCCAGCCTTTGGTTGGATGCCTCACAACCTTGAGCTCGGCGGAGGCGCCGCGCTGGGAGAGCCTGTGGCAGCATTGGATGGTGCACGAGCAAGCAGGGCCGCACTCGTAGATCAGTGGAAGATCGTCGGGAGTTGGAGCTTCTTCTTCTCTCTGGTTTTGGAAACTCAAGAGCCTGGGAGAGTTTGAATCGTATGCTCGCTCGCCGAAGATCGTCCGACCGCAGGGACAGGAGCTGGACGAGAGCCGCCTTTTCTTTTTGCTCGGGAGTGCTTCGTCGCTATCATCATCTTCATCCTGGATCAAAGTCTTTAGGCACGAACGAGAAAACAGAAAATTACCAAAAGTTCGATCGCGCTAGTCAAATCATCCGGTGCCTGTGAAGGAAATCCTGACAACTTTCAGCCCCTAAGAGAAAGAAACCAGGAAATTCTCTCATCATACCTGGATCTTCTTGTTCTCCTCGGCAGCAGTCAATGCAGCGGCAACCATCGCCTCCAAACTGCCCGTAATCAAAACCAGCGGCATTCTTCTCGGAAATGGATCTCGGAAAGGCAAATGCCCTCCTCTCCCTCGCAAGAACAGACACCGGCGAGTACTCGAAGTAAGGGTAGCGGCATTCGTCCACGCAATTCACCACCGGGATCGCGAAGCCTTCCAACCCTTGCGCTGCATCCGCGGCACGGCACGATGTGAGATCCCTTGCTGCCGCTGCCATCGTCCTGCAAGTAAGCGCCAGCGCTGCCACATCGCGCGGCTCGAGCCACGGCAAGACATTCTCCATCAAGAACCCTAAAATTAACGGGAATGCAAGAACCCTAAAATAAAAATCATGGACTACAGATTTTGACTGTTGACCGTTGACTTAAACAAGAATCTCTTGCAACCTCTTATTGCAAAAAACGTTCTTGGGTGATGATGTTTTTTCCCTCGGTACTTAGTGCTCCTGTTTGACGCGGGCCTTGAGAATTCCTGGCAGTGGCGGCGGCGAGAGGCCATTTTTCATCATCCGGGGGGACCGGCCGTGGTGGTGGTGGTGGTGATACATGCTCGGCAGAGGGGAGGAGCCATCGTCCATCGGGCTCGCGTCGAAGCCTCCATTCTCGTGCTTGGATCCCCCGCCAGGCTTGGACCCCGGGTCGCAGAAATTCATGGCTTTGAGGATGGAGGCGTCGTCGTGGAGCTCGAATGGCGAGCTGGAACAGAGAAAGTTGATTGTAGTCGCGAGAAAAGACAAAGCTATTTGGTACCTGTTGAAATCGAAGTGAACTACTTGCATGTCTTCGGATATCTCGACTTCAACGGTTGCTTGGGGTCGAGTCTGTAGGGGCGAGTCAGCATTTAAACAGCATCGCTGGGAAGAGAAAACTCTTACCTGTACAAGAATGAAAGGCAATGCAACGCCTCCAGCAGGAAAGTTCCCAGTGCCGTTGTACATTCTCTCATTCCGATGAATGAGATTTTGAATGCCTACGATCTTCCACAAAGTTTTAACGTCAGGACAGTGAGCCAGAAATAAATCAGAAAAATCCGCGGACCTGATCTTGCAGCTCCTGTAGATACTTCTTCTTCTTTTCTATCCTCGAGCGGACGCGCAGCTGTTCTTCCTGCACGAACTGTAGGTCATAAAACTACTTCAACTTAATCGAAAAACCGCATGGGAACCTACCTTCAGCTGCTCGGCATCGGTGAAACTGGTGCTTGGGAGCCCTTTCCATTGGATCTCCTTCTTTTCTTTGGATATAATGTCCATGGCCATAAGAACGTTCAGAGCATCGTACACACGTCTTCTGATGTTTTTTTCATCGTACTGCTAATGTAAAGAGAGATAAATTAGAGCCAAAACATCAGTAAGAAACTGGCAAAAACTGGCTTAAGAAAGCTTCACCTGGTCCGGAGAGCCGACTAGACCATTTGGATTTGTGAACTCGGCTACAAGCTCGTCGGCCACCTGACGGATCACCGTGTCAGAAATTTACAAAAAGAAACACACAGGAGATGAAAGCTTACTTCGTTATAAGTCGTACGGCCTTTGCTTTCGACTTTCTCACAAACTGAAAGAATAGCGGAGCATTGCAGTGATACGTTCGGAACGATAAGAGATCGATGCTTTACCTTTCATGCTAAAATGCCGCAATCCCTTGCCTCCTTTCTCTCCCCCAATCGCTGCACGATGCCCACGCTTCTTCTTTCTACTGTCTTACGTGATTCCTCAGTGGTTCGAGAGAAAAAAAGACTCAAAGCTAACATACCCGACCATGTCTGGAGAAGCTGGCTCGTCATAGCTCTCGGCTTGTGAAAACCTCCCGGTGGCTTCATTTGATCCGGGAGTAAACATTGCAACGTCGCTGCATCGGGAAGGAGATCCCATGCTTCCACTGTCCATCGAGACTGATGGACCAGCAAACCGTCCGGACGTACTTGGCGAAAGATTGTTATTGCATGGAAGATCGGATCCTCCGTAGAACTGACTTTGATCGCCTGACAAGGAAAACAAAGTAAGCCAAAGATCTTGTATGACAATCGAGCTTACCTTGATGGAAAGTAGCGTTCTCACCATTGCGCGGGCGCAAGTTCATCACATCGTCCACGGAGATCCTCGTGCTACTTCTCGTAGCTGTCTTAAAACCAGAATTATTGATCCCTTTCTTAGTAGATCCTGGAGCATACACACACCAAACTTGAGCTTCACCGAGAAAAAAAAAACCAAAAGTTAGGGCGCGAAAACACACATACCCATCCCCGTGACGAATTCTTCGCCGTAGTCGCAAAGAAATCGCTGCCGATTCCGGGCGCTCAGCAGCAAGAACTCATTGCGCTAGCTCCTGCCGCGCTCCTGGCCGCCAGAAAATCCCGACCTCCTCAAAAACCCTATAAGCCCAACACTGAAAGAATGAGCGCCCCCGCGAATCTATCCCCAGCAATGGCGCACGAAATGTGACGCTGCTGCTGCTAAGAGTGTGATTCGCGAGTGACACTCGCCATAGCTCTCTCCCTCTTCTCTCCCTTGTTATAAATGGCGGGGAAACTGTAAAGGTAGTCTGTTAACTGGGTATCTGTTATCTTACACTTAAAACCGGTGCCACGGATATTCCGTCAGCATGACGGTAGATGCCAAGTTGCTGTTGAGCCGCCACGTGGAGGACGTGCCCCGTGGCGGTCGCTCCACCTCCACCAGCCGGTCACTTGTATTACGTGGCCGTGCCGTTCATTGAGGATTTTGCCTTATGTGTTTATCGTCCAGGGAGGGGGCTTTGCTTCTAGATTAGGTTTGGCATATGTGTAGCTGCCAGAGTGCTTGCATTGAGCTGGAATGCGCAGCTCAAATTTTGACCTATTGGAGCGCTATCGAGTCGAATCGATCGCAGGAGGCGATCGCTTTGGCAGAGATTTAGTCGATGAACGATCGCTTGATCGGAGGTAATGTGGGCTAGCTAGAGAGCAATCGCTTTGGTGCTGCAACCATGTTGGAGGACTACGTTGCGTTCTATCTCCAAAAGTATTTGGGGAAGTACGTCAAAGGGGTCTCCAAGGAGGCCTTGAAGATCAGTGCATGGCAAGGTACTCCGTTTTCTTTTTGGTTTCCTCTTTTGACTTTGAGATTTCTCAGGAAATGTGGAGCTCACGAATATGCAGCTCAAACCGGAAGCTTTACTGGAATTGAAGCTCCCCATTAAAGTCAAAGCTGGATTTCTGGGATCCGTAAAATTGAAAGTTCCGTGGAGCCGGCTGGGACAAGAGCCTGTTATTGTGACTCTTGATCGCATATTTGTGCTGGCGGAGCCTTCATTCAAAGTCGAAGGTGCTGATGACGATGCGGTTGAAGAAGCCAGATATCAGTATATCAAGGCAAGCGTTTTGCCTTTTCTCTTTCTCTAAATCTGGACCTTAATTTTCTCGTCATCGCTGTAGGAACATGAAACCGCTCTTGTCACTTCTACGCAAGACCAAGGGCAGCAGCAACAGACCGAGATGGTGCGTACCTTGAGTAGCTTGGTAATGGTTTACTGTACTGAATCTTTTTTGTTTTCCACTCTAGAATAACTCTTGGCTGGGATCGTTGATTGGAACTATAATTTCCAATATAAAGCTTTCTGTTACAAACATTCACATCAGATTTGAGGACACTGAAAGGTACGTTGGATTTTTCTCGAACTTTTCTCCTGATTCGTTTCTTCTTTAGCAATCCTGAGCAGCCATTTGCCATTGGAGTTACTCTGGAAAAACTTGCTGCTGTTACTGTTGATGACAATGGGAAAGAGCTATTTGTCTCCGGGGGCGCGTTAGATAAAATCAACAAGGTAGAGATTTGAATTTTCTTGTGTCCATATTTCGTTAATGTTGGCCGCTGAGCAGTCCGGTGAGCTGAAAAGGCTAGCATTTTATTTCGATTGCAAGTCGAAACCATGGGACTTGGACTTTGAAAATCTTTCGCCTGAAGGCTGGAGCAAGGCATGTTTGTAGTTTTTGTTTTTGGACGTATGCTTGACGTTTACTATCAGGCATTTGAACCTGGTGTTCGCGAGGATGCTGAGAAAGTCCACCACGCGTTTCTCTTACAGCCCGTGGATGGCATGGCACGGTACAGTAAACTAGGCACACGTGACGAAAGAAGTGCGGACAAACCTGCTCAAACTGCAGCAGTCGTGCTTGAAAATGTTACACTTTGTCTTTCAGAGGTAACATTTTTTTTTAATATGCAAGCTAACCAGCATTGTTAAACAGCCCCAATATCGGGATGTATTGACGCTTTTCGACAACATTTCGACGTTCAACATGCGTGTAGAACATGCACATTACCGCCCAAAAGTTACAGTTGCAGAAGATCCAGCAGCTTGGTGGCAATATGCCATTAAAGCTACAATAGAAAAGAACAGGAAGGCCAGGTATTTTAACATCTTTATGTTTTGGCAAGCTCTGATGGGAGGTTTGCAGTGGCCATTTGAGCTGGGATCAGCTTTTACACCATGCACGTATGCGGAAACAGTACCTGTCTAGCTATGCAAAATGTTTGCTGGCAAATCCCGATCGTATTTCAATCAATGATGATGATGGGATCAGACAGCTTGAATCAAGTCTCAACAAGGATGTTATTGTTCAATGGAGGTGGATACGATTTTATTTAGTTATTAATTTCTCCTTTTGTTGCTCTTACCATTATTTTTCAGAACTATTGCGCATACACTGGCAGATCAAGCTAGAAGAGAGAATGCTGAGCATGAGAAAGAACAAGCTAAAAAAAGATGGTGGCCGTTCGGATGGTAAGGTCGACGTACTCTTCTGGTGACGTGATCAATCGTTCGACGTTTTTTCTCAGGGGTGGCCAATCTGATGGGGGCGGTGAACCAAGAGGCCTCTCCGATGACGAATGGCAGCAATTGAATCAAGCTATTGGCTATCAAGAAGGCAAGCCGTCGACCTTGATGCCGGGTCAGGACGCACCAAATATGCTGCATACGGTTTTGCAAGTTCAAATGCATTACAACGCGTCGAAACTCATTTCGGAAAACGAAGAGGAGCTTCTAACCCTGTCTTGCGAAGGGCTACAAAGTAGTATCAGGCTTTATTCCGAAGCCAAAGACTTCGATCTCAAACTCGAGTCGTACAAAATCTGTTGTCCCGAAGGATTACTTGCGGAGGTACAGTTACGCTCTTTTTCTGTCATACTTCCTTACTGTTTTCCTCTCTAGAGTGCCAGTCATCTTGATGCTCTGAGTGCCACATTTTCGTTAGCTCCAGTGAATGAGGATCTTGACTGGAGTCTGTCTGCAGGAGCCTCTCCTTGCTATATTACGGTGAGTCTCACAGCATTAGTGTAAGATTTGCGTACTATCTATCTTTTTCTGCAGTACCACAAAGCAAGCATCGACAGGGTCATTGCGTTTTTCAGTAGCAGGACATCTGTAAGCCGTGAAGTTGCAATACAGACGGCTGCGGCATTTCAGGTAAGAGAATGACTTTAGTGGTTTCGGCTTTGCTTACTCTTGTCTCTACTTTTGAAGATGACTTTGGACGAAGTTACAAGGAAAACGCAACAGCAATTCAATGAGGCTTTAAAAAATCGTCCCAGGTAGAGGCAAATTTATTTGAACTAGCTGTTATATACTTGTTGCAGGTTCTCATTATTTTTGGACATAGCTGCTCCCAAAGTCACCATTCCAACAGATTTTTATCCAAAAAACTCACAGCGGACTAAACTCATGCTTGATTTGGGGCATTTCAAAATGAAGACGGAACGGGTATTGCTCTTGTTATATGATTGAATCTGAATCTAAAAATCTTCACACAGGGTGAAGAGCAACGAATTTCCCAGGAGGAGAGTGAGATGTACATGTGCTTCAAAATGCAGCTAAACGACGTGTCTGGCTTTTTGGTTGACGGCGACTGCGATTGGGATGCGGTTCACTCTTCCAAAGATTCAGGAGTTCTGCCCGTAATTGAGAAATGTGCCGTTTTTGCCTTGCTGCAGCAGGTAAAGTCTTCGTGCTCGTAAAGACCTTCAAAGTTTCCTTTTCTCTTTTCAGATATGTGTTCCTCATCCTTCATACCCATCTACACGAGTGGCCGTGCGAGTGCCTTCTGTGGCTGTACATTTTTCTCCTGCTAGATATCATAGGCTTATGCAAGTTGTGGAACTGTTACAAGGCGGTTCTACAGATGTATCGGTTCGTCCCTGGGAGCCAGCCGATTTTGAAGGAGATCTTACTGTTCTTGCTTGGAAGGTACTTGTTATTAACACCTATGAGTGATCCTTCAGTGTTATCTGTGTCCAGGGTATGGGAAACAGGGAGGCCGTTTGGAATCATCGTTACGGAGTTATAGCGGCGCCTTCTTTCTATATTTTGGAATCTGTGTCCTCTGAATCATATGAGCACTGCGTGAGGTAAGCTTGCTAACAATGATACTTTCTTTATAATTTTGTTTGTAATTACGGTTTGTAATTTTCAGCCTGTTCGGCAAGCAAGTATATCTGATTCCACCTGAATCAGTGGGAGGTATTGCACACGTGCTTGCATTATGCGATCCGGAACAATTTAGTAAAAAGGTAGGTACGATTACGTAGTAGTTCATCACAACTGAGAAGCACTTTGCAGGTGGTAGAGTCTGTAAGTGCTGTGATATTACGATTCAAGGACGAGGATACTCTAGAAAACTGGCGGGCACATTTTATGGCTATCATTCGTAAGCTAAATGTACGTTTCTTTTTTTCTTTTTACTGTTTCTTAAAAGGACAGTTTGCTACAATGTTCATCAGAGCTCGCAGGCTGTGGTTCGCGGAACAGCAGGCAAAGATTCCAAAGATAAGAATGTCTCTCCTGTTGGACCTGCTGGGGAAAAAGAAAAACTGTTTTTAACTGGGACGTTGGATGAGTTGAAGATCTGTATTGCTAGTACCAAAACGGTACGTGAGAAACTACGTGTTTTTAGCTGATTCTCATAGTTTGTAACTTTCAGGGGCATAGTGATCGGGAACAAGTTCTATTGGGAGAAGAAGGATCTTTACTCGAACTGCGAGCTATCGGAAGCAAGGCAAGTGGCATGTTACGCTTTCTAGTGTACGTCATTTACTGACAGAGTACATGGTTATGTAAAGGTGGAGTTTCTTATGAGGGACAACGATATGGCAGTTGGTGCGGCTTTACTCTCTCTCGAAATCGAGGACAGATGGTATGGACAAACGTCACCGTCATGCCGTTATCTTGCTCGGTCAACCATATCGGAGTCAGAACTGAACAATCCGCAGAAAGAGAGCATTGCCAGAGAAAATTCGCCAGCTGAGAGATTCTTTGACAGTTCCGATGAGTTCGATTTCGAAAAGACATCGCAAGAGGACGGTTCTGGTAAAAGTGTTCTCTCAAGGCGTTCTTCTTCACAGTTTTATGATGCGGATTCTAGCTTTCACGAGAAAAGAAGCGAGTTCGTCAGAACTCCTGATTTGCTTCCTCCTCTAGAGGACCAACTAACTTTTGGACGTGATCAGGAGCTGAAAAGTTTTATCAAAGCTCAAGTGATTCTCAGCGCCCCTGAAGCTACATCTTACAGCAACATCGATAAGCAGGTACACATCTGTGTTAAGCAGCTCACAATTTGGTTATTTATGTATGTTACAGGTGAAAGTATCATTAGCAACTCTTGCATTTTATCTTAATCGACCAACGCTGGTTGCCCTTATGGATTTTGTTACTGCTATAACCACTTCTGTGGAACCAAAATCCGACACTCCACAGTCTGAGCCGGGCGATTCTAAAGACGTCGTCAGTCTTATAACTCCAGCAGACGTTCATCAAAGTGGATCTGTTCCAATGTTTGATAGAAAGGACTCGGTGGTGAAAGGTTTACTTGGCACAGGAAAAGTTCGTGTGGTGTTTTTGCTTATTCTGGATATGGATCGTGCTCAACTAGTTTTGAATCGTGATGACGGGCATCAGCTGGCTACGTTGTCTCAAGAACATCTTCACGTAACTGTGAAGGTACGAACGGTTTTGTTGCATGCAAAGGCTCACTTTAATAACTGCAGATTTTTCCCGCATCTTATGCAATTGTTGCTACGCTTGGAAACCTTCGAATTACTGATGACAGTCTCAAAGGAGGACATCCCTATTATTGGTTGGTTGACATGCGTGATCCAGCAGGGAAATCATTTGTTGAGGTACGTGTAGGTTAAGCAACATGTGTTTGTTGATTTCGGAGTTCTCGCAGTTGGAATTCGTTTCGTTCAATGAAGACGATGACGATTACGAGGGCTACGAGTTTAGTCTTTCTGGACAGCTTTCTGAAGTTCGTGTTGTATATCTTCATCGGTTTATCCAAGAAGTAGGTGCTCAGATTTGTTCTTTCTGATCCAAGGTCATACTTGTACAATCTGCAGATATCGTCTTATTTTTTGGGCCTTGTTCCTGCCGATCCTGGATATATAGTAAAACTGAAAGATAAAGTTGGTGACGCTGAGAAAACGTTCACGCAATCTGAGGTTCAAGGAGCGCCAGCTATGAAGCTTGACTTATCGCTGAACAAACCTATCGTGATTTTTCCCAAAGACACCAACAGCAATAGGTATTTTTTAATTCTTTTGAATGTTCTGCTCAGCTCAACTGTTGTACTCGTTCAGTTTTTTGGAGCTGGATGTACTTCATATCCATGTAATAAATACGTTCCAGTGGCTAGGAGGAGGAAAAGAAGACATAGGAGGCATTCGTTTGGAACTTATTTCTCTAAAGGTATGATAGTTATTGACAAGCTCAAAAGTCATCACTTTCCTATTTGCAGGTTGAAAACATCCATCTCGTGGTGTCTATGAATGGAAAATTTGGAGAAAATATCATCAAAGACTCTAGTGGCCTGGTTGTGACTGTGAGAAGGACCTTGCGCGACCTCAGGCGACAGCTCCCAGCGATTGATGCATCAGTCGAGGTATGTTTGTTTTCTTTGTATGAGTCCTTAACCGTGAGTTCAGGTTCAACTGCTGAAAGCAGCAATGTCAGACAAGGAGTACCAGCTTATGATAGACTGTTGTACCAGTAATCTATCTGAAGCACCAAATCTGTCACCTCCTGTATGCCAGCCAGGAAAAGGGAAGGAGAAAGCGGAGGAGAAAGAGGAGGAGAAAGAGGAGCAGAAAGAGGAGCAGAAAGAGGAGGAGAAGGAGGAGGCTCCACATACTGAAACGAAAGATGTGCAAGAAGGTAGCACATCTGCGAGCAATTCCTCGGAGGTCTGGACAACTCTCAAGCTGACGGTCGACGTCTCCATAATAGAGCTGGCTGTATTCATTGGAAGAACGCAATATACGCCACTAGCCAGCATACAGGTACTTTCGACATCTTTTCTGTTTTATGTAACAAAAGCTATTACAGGTTAGTGGTGTCTGGGCAGCTTATAAGATGTCCAGTAATGAGGAACAATATATCATGGCCAGCCTTGATTTTCTGAACGTTTCTGATGATCGTGAAGGCATAGAGCCGGAGCTAAAGTTTATGGTTGGAATGGCTAGTGATGATTCAAACCTACTGAACAGAGACGAAATTGAAGGTTCGCGTCTTGTGATGCTGGTCTTGGACGCCAAACTAAATCCAGCTTCCCAAATGATCACTTTGCGGATACAACGACCTCGAGTTTTATTGGCTTTAGATTTTCTCCTGGCTGTTGCGGAGTTCTTTATTCCTTCCATTGCTGACGTACTAGGGAGCAATACCGGAGGCAATGACGAGCTTCCTTTCGACATGAAGAACTGGCTGTTCCTGCACAAATCTCCGTACTTTCAAGATTCTGACGAGGTTACCTTGTCACCGAAGCATGCTCTTGTGGCAGACGACGAGAATATTGAGATTTATATTTATGACGGAGGAGGCGGTCGTATCCGGTTGACAGACGCTAGCGGAGATCCTGTAGGCGATTCTTTTGAAGGGCCTCTTGTCGTAGTCGGCCATGGAAAGTCACTTCGGTTTAGGAACGTGGTTATTGAGGTAAGCTCTCGCGTGGCTTGTTGATTTTCTACTATTCTAACACCATCTCTTTACAGAATGCCCGCTGTCTGGATCGCTTCGTCTTGCTGGGTAGCAACAGCTCGTACTCCGCTTCCAAACATGATGGCGTCTTTTTTGAATGGAAGGACGAGCAACCTCCAGAAGGTGATGATGAAAGTGCCAACAAGAAAAACAACACGTCAACAAAGGCTGAACTCACTTTCGACTTACAGGTATGTCTAAATCATCACGTATTCTCTTCTCATGATTTTTTGTAGGCAATAGGCCCAGAACTTGTGATGCATACGTCTGGAGGCAGTTCTTCAGATATTAAAGATCAGCTGCTCTTTGCGAAAATGGATATCTTTTCGAGGTAGAGAATTCCTGTTATTTCTGTCTCTCATATTTTTATTTTTATTTTTCTTTTTATTTTTTTTCAAGGCTTGTAATGAAAGGAGACGATCTCGAAGTATCTGCAAAAGCCAACAACTTTTGTATTCAAGGTCGGAGGGGAATTTATGTTTTGGAACCTGTAGACACCAATTGCCGGTACTCAAAGGTGTCCACGAAGCAAAATCTGCACGCGACAATGTCGGACGTGGTTTGCAACTTGACCTTCAGTATGATTCAGCTTATCCTTAAACTACAAGAGGATGCACAATCTCTAATACTACTTACTTCGAAAAAGATTGCTGTCGAATGTACTGAGTTCGACAGGATATGGGCCGATGAAGGTAGTATCTTTAAGTTCCATCAACATTGGACTTAGATGTTTTTTAAGCAGTAAGAAGTGGCTCTTCCCAGATAACGTTCTGGCGACCGCGCGCACCTCCAGGCTTTACTGTTCTTGGTGATTGCTTGACTGTTGTGTAAGTACTCTGTTTTCGTGTATTTTAATCCTTGCTCATGCAACTCCTTTACAGGGATGAGCCGCCTTCCAAAGGCGTGATTGCGATGAATATGAACCTTGTGCATCTCAAGAAGCCGGTAGACTTTCGACTCGTCTGGTCCTCGTCCGCAAATGAAGATGACAGTGAGCAGTGCTGTGTGTGGCTGCCTATAGCACCCGAAGGCTACGTTGTTTTGGGTTGCGTAGCATCAATCGGACGAAGTCCTCCGTCGGCAAGTCCAACACTGTGCGTGCTCAAGCAGCTTGTCACGGAATGGTACATGAGGGACTGCATCCAGGTGAACGGCACTACTGAGCAGGAGTGGGCATTTTGGCGCGCTGATAATTCGAGCGCGTCTTTCTTCCCCATTTCTGCGCTCAGGAAACCTCATAGCTCTAGAATCTACGAGCTCCGGCACGTTGCTTTCGAACTTGAAAAAGCCGAAGATCGTTTTGGCACTACAAAGACAAGCGGCGAAAGTGCTCGTTCATCTGATGAAGACAACGGTGTACTTCTTACCACTGTTACTCGTTTCAAGCTCATATGGTGGGATAAAGGTGCCAAGTCAAAGAAGAGTGTTTCCATCTGGAGGCCAGTAACACCTTCGAGATGCGTAATCCTTGGCGACATAGCAGTTGAAGGGTATGGGACTCTCCTTTTTATTTTAAAAAGCGTTTGACAGTTCTTTTTCTTTTTTGTAGGTATGAACCACCAAGTGTGGCTTTCACCCTTCAAGACACTCAGGATAATGTCTTACTACAAAAGCCGCTGAAGTTTGTGAAGATGGGTGTTATTCACGAAAAGAAGGGACTGAAGCCTGTAACCTTTTGGTTTCCTGTGGCCCCTCCCGGGTATGCAGCTCTCGGCTGTCTAGCAATTCGAGGCTACACTCTAGATGCTGAGGCTAGTGACAAAATTCGCTGTGTTCGCAACGACTTTGTACTTGAGACGGAGTTTTCTTCGCCCAGCTTGTGGGACGGTAGACAAGTAAAGCGATTGAACGACGACATAAGCATCTGGCCTTTGCAAACTATGGACCACGAGGTAAAAAATGGTTGCAAAAGCCTTCTACTTCTAATGTGTATCTTGACAGTCTAAGGCGGCGACTTTTGTTACTAATATCACTCAAGAAGCGCCTCCAAAGCAGTTGGCTTTTAAGCTTAAGGACATTGGAAATCAAAGTAATACTGACAATTTAGTCGGTGATGGCGAAATTCGACGAGTCTCCGCGACTATATTTGATGATTTTGGCGGAATGGTAACGGTAGGCTTCACCTGTTTTTTTATCTTACGTTTTGTATTTTACAGGTAGCACCTCTTGTCAATGTTTCACTGAACGGATTAACCGGTAGCGTGCACGGAACACCTGATGCAATGGAATCTACTGCACATTTTTCGATGGTTGCTACTTCTTACAATGGACGGTGTGACGCTTGGGAGCCTCTGGTTGAGCAGACGGAAGGCTATGTGAGGTAAGTAAGTTTGTATTTGTTTGGGATTTGGCTAATGTCTTTCTTATTCAGATATACGAAGGAATCTACATCTTTGTGCTCCAGTCAGTCGCAAGTGAGTGTAGCAGCGACAAGCGACTTAAATATCAATGTTTCGACCGCAAACCTCAACATGTTGCTAGACGCATACTCAAGCTGGAATAAGCTTGTTAGCATGGACGCGGCACCCAAGGTATTTTGTAGTATACGCAGGGTCAGACTCACATGATTGTTGCTAGGGACGGGGTGGAGCCAGGAAGCAAACTGTGCAGGAAAGAAAACTTCAGATTGTATGTCATAACGACCTTGGCCAGAGGTTCTATTGCCGACATTTGGATGAAGACTCCAGTATAAAAATAACGCCAATCGAATCGGGAGAATCTGAAACTTTCAGAACACCGAGTGTCATGAGTTTGCAGGACCCATTCACCAACGAATCTGTCAGACGGAAGTCCGTGACAGTCTTGACGTTGGCGCTATGTGACGCTGAGGTATAGTTGCTGTTGTTTTTACAAATGTTTTTTAGCTCCACTGTCCGATCACAGGTACCGAAAGACGATGGATTCGGTGGTAGACAATACATGGTCGCTGTCCGTCTGCTGCCGCAGTTGAAGACCGCTGAGCAGCACCAGTTTCAGTATCAAAGTGCTCGCACGAGGTGTGTGAATCCCAGTGGTAAGACTGGTCCTGATGGCGATAGAGTTTCTCTCTTATGGAATGAGGTGTTCAGTTTTGCAATTGAAAATGTGGTAAGTTTTGCAAGTATCACGTTTATGCTAAGCATTTTTCATTCAAATCCTTGCAGCAAGCGTATAGTATGGAGGCTTTAGTCACGGATCTATCGAAAGGTAAGACAATCCTGGTTCTGTGGAGCTTACGTTGCCTTCGTTTTTATTATATAAGGTGCACCAGCGGGTTATTGCTGTATAGCTTCACTGCGAGAGCTAAAACTTTACGCTGGCACTCTGGAAACCGATCTTTTTGCTGGAGCCGCGGACCAGGTAAATATCGTTTTTGCCATTTTCTTTCTCGTCTGCAATGACTGTTCAGGTCAATCATCATAATCCTGTTGGGAAAATTCGATTTGCGTATAAGTTTCACTCCATGGCAAGGAGCCTCCAGGATAGTAATCTGCGAAACGTAGAAAGGACTGGCCTTGATCCGGGAACAATTCAAGTCGGATCTTCTCCAGACGGTCCTTGGACTAAACTGTGCCTGACTCTTGCTTCGAGAAGTTCCTACCTGAAAATTGGAAGCGAAGCTGCTGCAAGTGAACTTGGAGTTATTGGTGGAGTGAAGCATCTCACAGTAAGGTCCCTGGTTAGACTTCAAAACAACACCTCCGTTACCATGGAAGTATCGCTCTTCCCGCATTCTGCCAACCAAGATTCTCAGGAGAATGATACAATATCTGAAGAAGTATTTGAGAATGAGCGATTTCAACCAATGCTTGGTTGGGGAAGTTCATGGCCGGGACATCTTTTGCCGTTGGATCCCGGACGGTGGAGCAAGAGGGACCTTTCAGGATCTTCTCAAGTTAAGTATCGATATCTATTGTTTGCTCTTCCACTTTTCTGACTTTGAATTTTCTTCAGGAGTTTCCACAAGTCGAGCTTCCTTTGGGCTGGGAATGGAGTAGTGATTGGTTTGTAGATACTTCAGTGTTGGATCCGGACGGATGGGTCCATGGCTTCAGTTTCCAAGCGCTGACAGATTTTCCTGGAGGAAACTACGTTGGCAAACTCAATTTTGTACGAAGGCGACGATGGTTACGTACGAGAGAACGGACTTCGAGCTTGGAAAGCTCTCGATGCATATTGGGGTCAATTAAACCCGGCGAAGTGATTGGGATGCCTTTAGCATGTTTCCGAGAGGCGAGGCAGGATTACTCTTTGCAACTAAGGCCACAGTTTGACGGATATGGTTGGACTCAGGCAGTTTTATGTCAGACACGAGGCCAGAAAAAACTGCCTGCACAAGATATCAACGTTCGCTCTTTGCTCACGGATCAGTTCCTTTCCAGCTGCCTCTTGGAAGCTGCCAGTGCGGGAGCAGCTGCAAGAAGTATGTGGTTCTGCTTGGACGTCAACTACACCGACATTGGAAAGGATGCATATATTGGACCTGTACGAGACTGTCAGCTGATGCTCAGTGCTCCATTGAAGATTGTCAACCATCTCCCAGTATCAGCTGAGTACTCAGTGCATGACTCCTCGCGTATCAGAGGTTACCGAATGCAAGATAAAGGAGTGGTCTTATCGGGTGAGGTAGCGGAAATTTACAACGCTGATGTGAGAAGACCGGTGTATTTGTCGTTCGTTCCAGAAGGCTCCTGGCATCCAACAAAGGTCAGGTTTAACGAGGCAGGATAGTACTGTGTTAACGTTGTCGTTGCTCCTCCTGCAGGACTTGGTCTTGATTTCACATCCTTTCTGGGATGTCGCGAAGGACATGATCCTGGAGAACTTATCTACTAAAAGGCAAGTGTTACAGCTAGTTTAAATCAAATCATCTTTGCAACAACGTAATTCTACAGGAAGATCAAAGTTCATATTGAATATGACTACGAAGAGGAGGTGACAGGAAAAGTGTTACGAATCTCCGTGCCATTCTGGATTGACTGTGCTAGATGCCCACCGCTGCGGCTTAAAGTTGTGGACATTGATAGTCGATCGAGCACGGGTTGTCTGCCTAGTACAGTCTCTTCTACGAGTGAAGAAGTTTTGGATGACATCCCATACAGTGAGCTGCGGAGCCCGTTCACAATGATCTCTCCGTTTACTCCGAAGTCCAGTGGCATGGCCGCCTCTCTCGCTTCAGATACTTTTGGCGCTGTCTCACCCCTGGCAGACCTTGACAAATCGGTATGTCCTTTTGCTAGCTGCTTTCTGCTCCCGTTATACGTGTTTTTGTGATACAGGATGGCGCTGTTGAAGTAGTCGCGACCGACGGGAAATGTTATTTCAGGCTCTTGGTAACCACAGCATTGTGTCCAATAAAATTTGCACACACGAAGGTATGTTTGCAATGGTTCGTCTTCTGTCATAAACCTTCTCTTTCGTAGGTCGTCACGATAAGGCCGTTCATCACGTTCACCAATAGATTTGGTGCTGAGCTATTCATGAAGCAAGCGTCTCAAGAAGAGCCTTGCAAGCTCAACTCATATGACTGGAGGACGGCCTTCCCAGTTTCTTCTATAAGTGAGACGTTGTCGCTTCAGGTAATTAATTGCATTCGGCCTTTCACCCTGTGATAAATCGTGGGTATGAACAGGTGCGCACAGAGTCTTCGCAGTGGTCTTATCCTATAAAAATTGAGCAAGAAGAAACTATTCATTTTTACGTGCAAGGCGATGATAAGAAGAAGTATTTTATACGGGTGGAGGTTCGTAGTCATCAGGAAGGATCCAAGTTTGTGCTAGTGTTTCGTCGTGGATCACTACGAGGGCCTTACCGGTATGTATCGTTTTGCAGCCTTTTACGAGGATGTTGAATATTTCTGAATCGGCAGGATTGAAAATCGGACGAGACAAAAGAGGCTTCGGTTTCGGCAGCTGGGAACTTCTGGTGATGATTGGGAACTTCTTTATCCAAACTGCACCAGATCTTTTGCTTTAAAACATCCGAGTGGACAACACATTTTAGAGTTGCTGCCGGAGGGAGTTCCTGAGGATAAGATTCATAAATATGACCTTGACAAACTTGAAGAAACAAGCACGCTAGATGTCCATATTCGAGGATTGGTGCTTCACGGGTTTAAGCTGATAAAACTCACAGATAGTGATGAGAAGCAACAAGAGCCATCTGAAGCAGTAGAGGATGAGCAGTTGCTTCAACCGAAGGAGGCAACGGATCAACTTAAGATTGTCCTGGATATTGGGAAACTGGGTTTCTCTATCATCGACCAAAGGCCGCAGGAAATATTTTACCTCTACATGGAAAACTTTAAGTTCTCCATTCTCAACAGTTTCCAAGAGAACACTACAAGGTAATAAGGAGTTGAGTTTATTTCACATCTCACTTTGGTTGCAGATTCAAAGTACGTTTTAAATATCTCCAACTAGACGATCAGAATATATTGTCGGCCTCGCCGGTTATTTTTGCACCGGACAGTAGAGGACTTTCATCGGACGAAAACGTTTTAAAAGCTTCCGTCATTCTTCTAAATGACAAGGAAGAAGGTACAAAGGTGTACCCGTATGTTGGCTTTTGGGTAAGACTCGAGCTCGTATTGATGCATTGAATGATCATCTTTTCTACCTTTTATAGGTTACGAAAAGAGCTTGGCGAATCAACGTACACGAACCAGTTATATGGACAGCAATAGGAATGTACAACAACATTCAACTGGATTCGCTTTCCTCGGATTCACAAACTGTCGAAGCAGATCCGGAAATTAGAACCAAGTATATATCTCAACTTTTTTATTTGTTCTAAGACTGTTTTGTGACCCAGCTTAATCGACATCTCAGAAGCTCACCTAAGAGTTACTTTGCAAACGGAGCCTGGTTTGCGACCTCGGGGTGTACTCGGGATATGGAGCCCCTTGGTATCATTAGCTGGAAACACGAGCAAGATGGCGGTATTTCCTTTCTTGTCTTTCTGTCCTTCTTGTGGCTGATGGTCGTATTGTTTTATAGATCCATCTTTCTGGAGTGACATTGGAGAACCGATACATGAGACAGAGCGAGGTGTCAACGGCTGTATTAAATCATATACGCAAAGACTTGGTTCATCAAGCGCTTCAACTTCTTCTAGGTGTCAATATGTTTGGTGTTGCGAGTTCTACACTCGAAACTTTAAGTAAGAGTGCCGCAGACCTCTCGCGGGATGAGAAGTTTCAACAAGTTCGTTTGAAACAGGTACGGATGCTGCATTCTAGTTCGTTCTTGTGCACTTTTAACTTTTGGATTTTTTCCCTAGGATCGGCTCAAGCATGTCTCTGGTGTTGGTGATGGTTTACTTCGTGGTGGCGAGGCACTGGCACGCGGTTTTGCTTTTGGATTATCAGGTGTGGTAAAGAAGCCTTGCAACAGCGCTCGAGAAAATGGTTTCGTCGGTTTCTTCCAAGGAATTGGGAAGGCTTTCACGGGTTTTGTATTCCAGCCTCTCAGTGGTGTGCTGGACTTTATTGCTCTTACCGTGGATGGAGTGAACATAAGCTATACAAGATGTTTTGAAGTGTTCACGCATGAACGGAACTTGACAAGAGTACGTTTGCCGAGAGCAATACGTAGTGACGGTGTGCTCCTACCGTATGACGAGAGAGCTGCTCTGGGACAGGTGAGTTTTGTGTTTTTCGTCTGTCGTTCTTTCCTTTTGTTCGGTGTTCTAATTGTAAGTGTAATCAGGCAATGCTGCAACTTGCCGAAGACCACAACTTCGGGCAAAATGTCGTGTTTAAAGACCCGGCAAAATTTTCTCTGAGCGATTTCTATGAGGATCACTTTGACGTGCCAGAAAACCGAGTGGTTTTGATAACAAATCGTCGAATAATTTTGATCACGGTACGCACATAATACTGCTGCCATAAAATCTGAAATGTTGTTTATCTGTCGCTGCAGCAACCAGGCTCGTACAAATCTATTCGCAACGTGTCTCCCTCAAATCCTTGCAAAATTATATGGGAAATTCCTTACATGGAACTTCTATCTGTAGAAACAGCTAAAGGAGGGCAGTCAACCTGCTATGTCGTTCTACACCTTCGCAACGATCCGAAAACTTTCGCTCAAGTTATCAAATGCTCAACAGAGGGTACGGACATGCGTACGACGGAGCTAATCCTGGATTCCATCCGGTCGAGGTGGAACAAGTATGGTCCTGACAGACAAACGGTTATGTCACAGGTAATTTCAAACAAGATCTAGGCGGTCGTAAGTTTATTTCTGAGCTTTTTATTATATTTATCAGATGAGAAAATGGCAGCAGACAAGATCAATGCCAACCCCGAGAGCATCGAAGCGTGCGCTCGCGTCGGACAGGAGGAAAGACACCGACGAGGAGGCTAGTGACTCCTCTGTAAGCGATGGACGAATAACAACCAAAGAAGTCATACTCTTCGAGCAGATCTGGAAGAGCGAGCAGGACTCGGGTGTTTGCTGTACAACGTTTTCGTCAGCGGTACGTAAAACACTTTTTTCTTCTAATTGGAAGGCCCTGAATTCTTCCATCGTATAGGGAGCTGACTGTGGAGTACAATGTACTATATGGCGGCCGATTGTTCCCGACGGGTAAGCGAGCTAGCACTCAAAAGGATCAAGTTGTGTAGTTTTAACTATTGGTCTTTCTTTGCGTAGCTATGTCTCCATTGGAGACATTGCATACCACGGCACGAATCCACCCACGGTGACGGTGTCCTACAAGAACAACAACGATGGCATGTTTGCTCTTCCAACAGGCTTCGATCTGGTATGAAAACTCTTCACTTTCTTCCAAACTCTAAACTCACTCGTGTTGGGAAAACTTTCCAAAAGGTGTGGAGGAACTGGAAGGATGGATACGAGCCAGTGACGATATGGAAGCCGAGAGCTCCGGCTGGGTACGAGAGCCTGGGATACGTGGCCTCGCCTGCATACGTGGAGCCGGCGGCGGACGTGGTGTGGTGTGCTCGTACTGACGCTGTGGAGGCGGCGGCGTTCCTGGAGCAAGCGTTGTGGCACGCCAAGCAACCGTGGCACTGCTACATCTACCAGGTACATAACGACGCTCTCACCTTTTTCGTGAGCAGGGAAGCGAAAAAGAATGGGGTCTCGCGAGCCGCCAAGAGAATCGCCGCTACTAGTACCATGTAAAAAATTCTAAGCTTGTTTGGAAAATAAATTCTGCAACCTTAAAACGTTAAAGGTTTCTATTTCGTAGTTCGTGGTTGCCAGGTTGCATGGGGCAGAGCCAGAGGAAAAATTGATTGCCATACATATATGGAATGTGTTGTTTGATAGCATGGTGCCTACGAAGAAGCACTCATGTGATATCACTTGTTCTTATATTTCTAGTCGCTCTTAGAAGTTATGAAAAAGAGCAAATATAAATTTGCAAAGTCAAAAGTGAAGTATTTAAGCCACATTCTTGCAAAATCCAATCCATCCGCCTAAAAGTAGCCGCCAAAAGAGAAGAGCTCAAAATTCTTTAAATAAAACAAGAATATACACTAGGGTAACACTATCTAAATAAGTGCAAAAAAGGCAGAGTGCTAAACCTGAAGACATGATGAGAAGAATCCTGAAGTATGTTAGTAAGATGAATAGAAGTGTTCAAGACAGTACAGATTCCTGGTTTTGAATTTACAAAAGAACAATGCCAACCAACCACCGCAAGTTGACGAGAAATTCGGGACTCCAACACACATGCCCATAAACAATTAAGCAAAATGGAAAAGTACCATGGGTATCTAGGATTGCATTTTAGCCACAGCTCAAGTCTCACTGGTAAAAATGAGTTACGTCGATATTACCTATATGTATACATTATAATATTTGAGTAATACGCCATGTGGTCCAAAAGTCATTGC
>NW_003314265.1:3464177-3577373 GCF_000143415.4 Selaginella moellendorffii | reverse complement strand
CCAGCGCTGGCGATTCTTCTTCCGCGGCCCCCCTTAGCACTCTCAACGATCTCGTCGGCCGCCAGATCTGGTGCTACGACGAGGCCCTCGGCAGCGACGAGGATCGCGCGCGCGTCCAAGAGGCTCGGGATCACTTCGCCAAGAATCGTCATGTCCAGAAGCACAGCTCCGATCTCCTCATGCGAATGCAGGTATGCTGGCGGAATTCCTGATTTTCGAATCTCCAATCTTTCTTCTCTTCTCGCATAGCTCTCCAAGGCTGCACAGCCGCTGCCCCAAATCCCTCCTCCAGTGAAGGTCCAAAGCGATGCGGAGATCAAGCAGAGCGATGTCGAGACCACGATTCGTCGTGCCTTGCGATTTTACTCCACGATTCAAGCCGAGGACGGCCACTGGCCTGGTGATTACGGAGGTCCCATGTTTCTCATGCCGGGATTGGTATGGGCTTATCTTTGGGATTTCTTACATGCCAAATGATGGTGTATTATCAGATCATTGCTTTGTACGTCACTGGAGCGATCAACGTGGTTTTGTCACCGGAGCACCACCGAGAAATGTGTAGATACTTTTTCAATCACCAGGTGTGTAATCTTTCTTTCTAGCGATGTTCGTGAATTTTTTGTCTTTCTGGAAGAACGAAGATGGTGGCTGGGGATTGCACATTGAAGGGCACAGCACGATGTTTGGCACTGTACTTGTTTATGTTTCTCTACGGCTACTTGGCCAAGAACCAGACAAGCCGGCCATGGAGAGCGCCCTTTCATGGATTTTTGGTCATGGAGGGACCATCGCCATTCCGTCCTGGGGAAAGTTTTGGCTCGCGGTACGTGAATGAAAATTCAAGTTGTTTCTTTGTTATTGACGATAACCTGTTTCTGTAAGGTTCTTGGAGTGTTCGATTGGTCGGGAGTTAATCCCCTACCGCCAGAAATGTATTTGCTGCCGTATGCGATTCCCCTTCATCCAGGTATCTCCTTAATTATTTGTTCTCTACGTATGCTCAAAGTTTTCTTTAGGACGTATGTGGTGTCATTGCCGGATGGTTTATCTTCCTATGAGCTATCTCTACGGTCGTCGTTTCACTGGAAAAATCACACCCAAGGTTGAAGCTCTGAGAAAGGAGCTCTTTAACGGACCCTTTGAAGACGTGGATTGGAATCGTGCGCGAAATAGTTGTGCGAAGGTAAAATTTTCTGCGCACCCGAGAAGGGTGCATTTATTTTTATCAACTACAGAAAGCATTTCTTGATGACTGGTATGCAGGAAGATCTGTATTATCCTCATCCGCTCATACAAGATGTTCTTTGGGGAGTTTTGCATAAAGGTGTGGAGCCTCTTTTAATGCATTGGCCAGGATCATTGCTGCGCAAAAAGGCGCTTGATACGGTTCTCGAGCATATCCACTACGAGGATGTCAATACGAGATATATATGCATTGGGTCTGTTAACAAGGTGGGAATCGTTTTGCTCCTCTGTCTATTTAGTTTATTGTTCCACTCAGGTCATCAACATGCTTTGCTGTTGGGCGGAGGACCCAAACTCCGAAGCTTTCAAACAGCACTTGTCCCGAATTCATGATTATCTCTGGGTTGCTGAAGATGGGCTGAAAATGCAGGTAAAAGGATTTTTAGATTTTTTTTTTTTCTATTTGTTACGTAACCAAGAAACATATAAGGGATACAATGGCAGTCAACTTTGGGATACAGCTTTTGCTGTACAAGCGATAATAGCAACGGATATACTTGAAGAATCCGGGGAGATGCTGAAGAAAGCTCATTCCTACATAGAAAAATCACAGGTTTGTAACAAGAATCCCTATACGTTAGTTATCACGATCGTCCTCCCAAAGGTACGCGAAGACTGTCCCGGGGATTTGAAGCATTTTCATCGTCATATTTCAAATGGAGCATGGACATTTTCCAACAGAGATCACGGATGGCCTGTACCGGATTGCACTGCTGAAGGCTTGAAGGTATTGTCGACTATTGAGCTATCTACCTTCTGATGGAACATTCTGTTATAGTGTGTGTTGCTTCTATCACGCATTTCCTCGGACGTTGTTGGGAAGCCCTTATCTCCGGATCGGCTTTATGATTGCGTCAAACTGATCCTTTCATTGCAGGTACTAAACTTTTCTCTTTGGACGAGTTCGCCGCTAACTGGCGAAAGCAGAACGCTAGTGGAGGAGTCGCATCATACGAGCTGACACGATCATACTCTTGGATCGAAGTGAGATGAAAGGATGCTGTGTTGGCTTTTAGTGATAACATGTCGAAATTGCAGCTGTTCAACCCTTCAGAAATATTTGGGAACATAACAATTGACTACTCGTAAGAGCTATCTATCTAAGTATGCTCTCTTAACGTTCTGTTTCTAGCTATGTGGAATGTACATCAGCTTGCGTTCAGGCACTCTGTGCTTTCAGAAGGCTCTACCCTGACCATCGGTCCAAGGAAATCGAGCTATTTGTAGCCAAAGGATGCCAATATATTGAAAGCATTCAAAGACCTGATGGCTCCTGGTAAGCTTGTATTCTTTTTTCTATTTTCATACGTTTTTAAGGTACGGGTCATTGGGTGTTTGTTTCACGTACGGCATCTGGTTTGGAGTCTTGGGCTTGGTTGCCTCTGGTAAAAGCAATAAGCACTCTGCAGCGATCCGCAGGGCCTGCGATTTCCTTCTCTCCAAGCAGCTCCCATCAGGTGGCTGGGGTGAGAGCTACCTCTCCTCTCAAAACAAGGTGTGGCTAATTTTCTCTTTCTCGTCATACATGTAAGCTTCTCTTTTTTGCAGGTTTACACGAACCTGGAAGGTGGTAAACACCACCTCGTTAACACGGCTTGGGCGATGCTAGCGCTTATTGCAGGTGGACAGGCAAGTCTAGACAATTTAGTTTCAGAAATGTTTTGGTTTCAAAATGTTTCTCTCTTTATCTTGTTTAGGCTGAAAGAGATTCCACGCCTCTGCATAAAGCCGCTGCTCTTTTGGTAAACGGACAGCTTGAAGATGGCGATTTTCCACAGGAGGTACGTAATGCTTACATATGGTTTTTCCGTCACCTTGTTTTCTTCTTTCTTGCAGGAAATAATTGGAGTGTTTAACGGCAACTGCATGATCAACTACTCCGCCTACAGGTGTATCTTCCCAATCTGGGCACTCGGACAATACCGCAGCCGCGTGCTCAAGCGTCCAGCAATTGAGTCTTCTATTAGTTTCCAGCAACACATAAACCATGACACATAAAGCATCGCTTTGCTAAAATTTTACCTATGAAATCACAGCTCGTTTTTAGCTGGCTCGCCGCCGTCCAGTGTTGTGGTGGCCGCTCGAGGGAGAGCGTGGGAAGCCCTGGAAGTCAAACATGTCTTCTTCAATATGCAGTGGCATCCTGAAACAAAACGTGCGCTTATCAAAAACAGATGTACCGTCTTCCCCAGGCTCGATCACCACTTTCACTGATTCATCGTTCTTCTGGGGAATGGACTCCCACCCCTGACGTGTCCATCATGTGTAAGAAGCTACCAATAGTGAATGTCTTCGTTGATAGTATCATCTCTACTGCAAATTTGTTTGCTTGGGCAAGCATATTATACAACAACTTTGGATTCAAATTAAAGTTCTTCATTTATATATCTACTACTCAAAGCCCCAGATTGGCACTAGTGGAAGTGGACTGTAAAAGTTTTATATATGTATAGAGAGAGAGAAGATTCTTTTCTTCCAAAACTCAGCAATCTCAGCTGACAACTTCTAAATTATCAAGATACTACTGCTGAACTGTCAAGATATTGCTGGTGAACTATCATTATCTTGACTAAAGCTTTCATATGTATTAGAACTGTTGTAATTTATAGCTTTTGCATAATGATCCAAAGCTTAACACAGTCTGTCATAACTCAAACCATTGTTGGCATACCAATCTTTGCAGCTTTTCGGTAATTTGGGGTAGAGATTTGTTAATAGAGTTTCTTCATTAAATGTGCCATCAATCAATTCTACAACAGGATGAGAAAATAAATTACTTATTTCACAAGGGATAGACAAATTTGAAGCCAATGGAATAAAACACTTCATGGACGCATTTTTAGTAGCATGATATAAACCCTCTAAAACCCTAAGTATTGACTTTTCAAAATATTTTAATTTACTTGTTTGATAAAAAAATCTAAATATTTCTCAATCCAACGGTTGAGATTTTCAGCTGCTAAACTTCTCTAATCAAGGTTTAATGTTAAAATTTTTACTTACTAAAATTAAATTGGTGCATGTGACAGGTAAAAAGCCAAGAGCCACCACCACCAAGAGAGAATGTGGCTAGCATTCCATCTCCCGGCCTTCAATGGCGAGGGGGACGTAGACGAATGGTTTTAGGGTTTAGGGTTTAGGGTTTAGAAGGATCTTTGATGCATTGCCGGCCAAGAACATCGAGCGCTTGCGACCGCGTATGCCGAGAGTGGGGGCCAAGGCAGCGTTCGATCGAATGGCGGTGTGGGACGTAGTTTCGTCCATTGGCTTCAAGTTTGTCTATCCCTTGTGAAATAAGTAATTTATTTTCTTAAACCCTAGTAATAAAACACTTCATGGACAGTGTTTCATAAGTGATTGACGAACTTGAAGCCAATGGCATAAAACAGTTTATGCATTTTTATTCCATTGGCTTCAAGTTTGTCTATCCCTTGTGAAATAAGTAATTTATTTTCTCATCCTGTTTTTAAAGCAAGTGCTTCTTTAACACAGTCGCCATCCACGAGGACAGCCACAAGATTCTCTATGCGGCAAACTATCTCACAGGCCCCGCCCACGCCAAGTGGAGAGCTCTTCACCACCAGGACGGTGCCGCCACCACCACCTGGGAGGATTTCAAGAATCTCATACTTCGCTGCTTCAAGCCGTGCGCCGCTGGCGATGACGCTGCCACTGCGATCAAACAGAAGGAGCTCTCAGTCGGAGAATACACCGATAACTTTCTCGACTCGCGCAAGCTCAACCGGTACATCTCGGGTCTCAACCCGCCGCTGGCAAACTTCGTCAACTTGAGGAAGCCCAGGAACTTGCAGGAGGCCATAACTCTGGCGCTCCAGGCGGAGAGGGCCGCAAAGGCCGCTGCCGAGGCAAAGCCGAAAGAAACACCACCCCTGACAGCTCGCTACTACCAGAGTTTCGTGGCCTTACCTCCAAAGAAGGAGGAGCAGCCGCCGAGCGCTCCAAAGAAGGACGTGAAGCTCCACTTTGTGGTGTACTCCGGCGACGACGACTTCGGGAAATGGCAGCGCGGGAGAGTGAACGGGCACACGGTCAGCTTCGTGGCCAGCAACAGCTCCGACAACTTCGTGTCCGAGAGCGCCGTGTCCCGCCTCGGCCTGCGAACGGAGGAGTGCACGGAGTTTAGCGTCGAGACACCGCTGGGAACCAGTACTTATACCGGCAACTTGGTGGCTCCGAAGCTCGAGTTCGAGATCGATGGCGGGTACATGGGCCGGATGGACTTTGCCGTGATGAAGTTCTCCCGCCACGACTTTGTCCTCGGCCACTCTTTCTTCGGGAACAACTTCCAGATGTTCGCCACCGAGCTGAGGGTCGAGTCGGATGGCTATGTGTACAGCTTCACGCTCCACTCGGATCCTCCCTGCTCGGTCATATGATTGGAAAGCTCTTCCTCTCCAGGACAAATTAGCGTGATCACAATCATCTAAACACCCTTCTCAAGTACAAGGAAAGAGACACTAACTTTCCTTTTTCTCTTTGGAGTTCCCGAGATAAAAGAAAAGCAAACCAAGACAAACCAAAGACTATAGAATGAAAATTCACAAGAAAAGCTTGCTTGTGTGATTCTATGCAGCGAACGTGGAATTATATACACAAATGGCTGTCGAGTAGCCTTGCAGGAGGAATCAATGCGAGAGCACCGAGGTGGTCTCTCCAGAGCCATACGGGTCACCCCCCTGGCTAAGCCTGATGACGTTCTTAACTAGAAAATGGAGGGATTGGAGCAAACATACCCAGCACGCGACCTGGTGGAAAAAGCTGAGAAGCGCCCTCCTCGATCCCTCGTCCCTCCACCACCACCACGATCCATCGTCGCTCCAGCTCTCACCCCACCAATCGGACGATCCGCCACCGCCGCTGCCGTTGTCGCCGGCCCCATTTCCATTTCCCCCGTTGCCATCGGAGAAATCCTCCTCGGAGCCCGAAGAATACGATCTGCGCCTGCCGCGGCCGCGAATCGTCCTGGCACGCTTCCTCACCCGCGAGCACAGCCTCCTCGGCGGCGACGCCACGGCGTCCTGGACGAGCGATTGGGCGCCGTGGCAATCCACCCCCAGGCTGTAGATCAGCGCGGCGGAAGCTTGCGCCTCCACACCCCGGATCAGCGCAGCCCCCGCCATAAAAATGAGAAAATGCTTCTTTGCCCTAATCAGGCAAGAACAGGATCTCTTCAGCATATTCTAATAAACGTCCACGTCAGCAAAAACGTGAATAATGTGGCTGCCTTGCACGTCAAGTGCCCAACCGATGAATGCCACGTGTACGCAAAGGAAGCTCTTTGCCATGTCATGACCAGATGGACGGCTACGATTCCCGCATTGCATGGCTAAGCGGCAATCTAGCCGTTCGTACACATCGTACACAGTTCCTGTTCTGTGTGGGGTTTTAAGCTCTCGCCTAGGGCTTTGTTATTGGATCATTTCCATGGCGCGAGAGGGAGTGGTATTCCTGGCGCTTGCGCTGCTGGCGGTCACTGCTGCCAGAGTCATCGATGCGTCGAGCGAGAGCAGCGATGTTCTTGAGCTCGACGACTCCAACTTCGCGGACGAGATCAAGAAGCACGACTTCATCGTCGTCGAGTTCTACGCGCCCTGGTAAGTTCGATCGATCACTGGCGTCTCGCTGATGATGGCTAATCTGATATTTCGATTGACAGGTGTGGGCACTGTAAGAAGCTAGCTCCCGAGGTGAGATTATTCTCCTCTTCGCAGCGCAGAACTAACTATTGATTTGCTCTTTTACTCCAGTACGAGAAGGCGGCGACCGCACTGAAAGAACACAACATCGTTTTGGCCAAAGTAGACGCGAACGAGGAGAAGAACAAGAAGATTGCGTCGGACTATGAGATCCGGGGTTTCCCCACCTTGAAGATCATTCGCAAGGGGACCGTGGAGGAGTACAAGGGGCCGCGCGACGCAGATGGCATTGTGAGCTACTTGAAGAAACAAGCCGGGCCAGCCACAGTGGAGCTAACTTCTACTGAAGAGGCTGGAGATTTCGTTGGACAGAACAAGATAGCTATTGTAAGTTTTGAAGCTCAAAATTCTTTTTTGCTTGACTCTCTTCCAGATTGGAGTTTTTAAGTCTTATGATAGCGAAGAGTTCCAAAACTTCACGGCTCTCGCGGAAGCGCTCAGATCTGAGTACGACTTTCGTCACACACTGGACGCTTCCGTGCTGCCTCTGAAGGACGAGCCACTGAAAGCTCCGGCAGTCAGGCTGTTCAAGGTTTTCGACGAACGTTTTAACGACTTCACGGTAAGCTCTGACTGGTTGCCATCTATCTTGCTTAACGCCACCTTCTTAGAATTTCTATGTCGAGGAGCTCAAAAAGTTTGTGGAGGAATCGAGCTTGCCTCTTGTGACCGAGCTGAATCAGGACCCCGAAATGCAGCCGTTTCTAATGAAGTTTTTCAACAAGGAGGCGCCAAAGGTTTTGTTTTCTCAATGTTTGGATTGATGTTTACCTTTTTCTGGGGAGGATAGGTGTTTCTGTTTGTCGAGTCGAGCCATGACGAAGAATATCGACCTGCTTACAAGAAGGTTGCAGAGTCAAACAAACCAAAAGGCCTTCTTTTCCTTGCTGCCAACAGCGCAGGAAACGACCATGCTCTTCAGGTCTGCTAATTCTAATTTGGTATCCTCACATTCTTAAATCTTTCCTTTTGTGCAGCACTTTGGTCTTGCAGCTGCAAAGCTGCCGTCCATTGTTGTACAAGACGCACAAGGGAAAAAGTTCGCAGTAGAGACGATCGAATCATCAAAGCTATCCAGTTTTGTGGACGACTATTTGGTAAGTTCTCTCACGGACGCTCACATTTTCTCTTACACTTGACATTGGACACAGGCTGGAAAGCTCAAGCCGTGGGTGAAGTCCGAGCCCGTTCCCGAGAAAAACGATGAACCAGTCAAAGTGGTGGTGAGGAACACTTTGAACGACCTCGTTATCGAGTCTGGGAAAGATGGTAATGCACAAGAACATAACCACGTTATAGTTTACACTCTACTAACATTTATTCGTACCTCCAGTTCTTTTGGAATTCTACGCGCCGTGGTGTGGCCACTGTAAGAAACTGGCGCCCACGCTGGACGAAGTCGCGGAACACTTCAAGGATGATCCCAAGGTCGTCATCGCGAAACTGGTGAGTTTTCTTGCACAGTTGCGTTGCTTTCGTAAGTAACCAGTCTCTTTCTTTCCTCTACGCAGGATGCCACTGCCAACGACATTGAAGACGAAACGTTTGACGTCCAGGGCTTCCCCACGCTCTACCTCTACACGGGCGCCAAGCAAGCCGTCAAGTACGAGGGCGATCGAAGCAAGGAGGATTTGATCAGCTTCGTTGACAAGCACAGAACCTCGGCTGCTCCTTCGGCGACACCGGACGCCGGCGAGCCTTCTAAAGACGAGCTGTGATTTCCGTCGGGAGAATTTTTGCGAAGCGATGGAATGGTGCTTTATGTTATGTGTTGCCGGAAACTAATAAGACGAGATCAATCCATCACTTTGCTGGACGCTTGAGCACGCGGCTGCGGTATTGTCCGAGTGCCCAGATTGGGAAGATACACCTGTAGGCGGAGTAGCTGATCATGCAGTTGCCGTTAAACACTCCAATTATTTCCTGCAAGAAAGAAGCAAACAAGGTGACGGAAAAACCATATGTAAGCATTACGTACCTCCTGTGGAAAATCGCCATCTTCAAGCTGTCCGTTTACCAAAAGAGCAGCGGCTTTATGCAGAGGCGTGGAATCTCTTTCAGCCTAAACAAGATAAAGAGAGAAACATTTTGAAACCAAAACATTTCTGAAACTAAATTGTCTAGACTTGCCTGTCCACCTGCAATAAGCGCTAGCATCGCCCAGGCCGTGTTAACGAGGTGGTGCTTACCACCTTCCAGGTTCATATAAACCTGCAAAGGAGGGAAGCTTACATGTATCACGAGAAAGAGAAAATTAGCCACACCTTGTTTTGAGAGGAGAGGTAGCTCTCACCCCAGCCACCTGATGGGAGCTGCTTAGAAACAAGGAAATCGCAGGCCTTGCGGATTGCTGCAGAGTGCTTATAGCTTTTGCCAGCGGCAACCAAGCCCAGGACTCCAAACCAGATGCCGTACGTGAAACAAACACCCCATGACCCGTACCTTAAAAACGTATGAGAATAGAAAAAAGAACACAAGCTTACCAGGAGCCATCAGGTCTTTGAATGCTTTCAATATATTGGCATCCTTTGGCCACAAATAGCTCGATTTCCTTGGACCGATGGTCAGGGTAGAGCCTGCTGAAAGCACAGAGCGCCTGAACGCAAGCTGATGTACATTCCACATAGCTAGAAAAAGACCAAACGCACGCTTAGAGAGCGTACTTAGATAGCTGTAGTTCTTACGAGTAATCGATTGTTATGTCCCCAAATGTTTCTGAAGGGTTGAACAGCTGCAATTTCGACAAGTTATCACTTAAAATCCATCCTTTCATCTCACCTCGATCCAAGCATATGAACGTGTCAATTCGTATGTTGCGACTCCTCCATTAGCGTTCTGATTTCACGAGTTATCGGCCAACTTATCCAAGGGGAAAAGTATTGTACCTGATAGGAAATGAGCATATTAACGCAATCATAAAGCCGTTCCGGAGATAAGGGCTTCCCAACAACGTCCGATGAAATGCGGGATAGTAGCAACACACTCTACAAAAGAATGATCCATCAGAATGTAGATACCCCAATGGTCGATAATACCTTCAAGCCTTCAGCAGTACAATCCGATATAGGCCATCCGTGATCTCTGTTAGAAAATGGCCATGCTCCATTTGATATATGTCGATGGAAATAGTCCAAATCCCCGGGACAGTCTTCGCGTACCTTTGGGAGGAAGATCGTGATAACCAACGTATAGTGATTCTTGTTACAAACCTGTGATTTTTCTATGTAGGAATGAGCTTTCTTCAGCATCTCCCGGGATTCTTCAAGCATATCCGTTGATATGATCGCTTGTACAGCAAAAGCTGTATCCCAAAGTTGACTGCCATTGTATCCCTTATATGTTTCTTGGTTACGTAACAAATAGAAAAAAAAAATTATCTAAAAATCCTTTTACCTGCATTTTCAGCCCATCTTCCGCAACCCAGAGATAATCATGAATTCGGGGCAAGTGCTGTTTGAAAGCTTCGGAGTTTGGGTCCTCCGCCCAACAGCAAAGCATGTTGATGACCTGAGTGGAACAATAAACTAAATAGATAGAGGAGCAAAACGATTCCCACCTTGTTAACAGGCCCAATGCATATATATCTCGTATTGACATCCTCGTAGTGGATATGCTCGAGAACCGTATCAAGCGCCTTTTTGCGCAGCAATGATCCTGGCCAACGCATTAAAAGAGGCTCCACACCTTTATGCAAAACTCCCCAAAGAACATCTTGTATGAGCGGATGAGGATAATACAGATCTTCCTGCGTACCAGTCATCAAGAAATGCTTTCTGTAAGCTGATAAAAATAAATGCATCCTTCTCGGGTGCGCAGAAAATTTTACCTTTGCACAACTATTTCGCGCACGATTCCAATCCACGTCTTCAAAGGGTCCGTTAAAGAGCTCCTTTCTCAGAGCTTCGACCTTGGGTGTGATTTTTCCAGTGAAACGACGACCATAGATATAGCTCATAGGAAGATAAACCATCCGGCAATGACACCACATACGTCCTAAAGAAAACTTTGAGCATACGTAGAGAACAAATAATTAAGGAGATACCTGGATGAAGGGGAATCGCATACGGCAGCAAATACATTTCTGGCGGTAGGGGATTAACTCCCGACCAATCGAACACTCCAAGAACCTTACAGAGACAGGTTATCGTCAATAACAAAGAAACAACTTGAATTTTCCTTCACGTACCGCGAGCCAAAACTTTCCCCAGGACGGAATGGCGATAGTCCCTCCATGACCAAAAATCCATGAAAGGGCGCTCTTCATGGCCGGCTTGTCTGGTTCTTGGCCAAGTAGCCGTAGAGAAACATAAACAAGTACAGTGCCAAACATCGTGCTGTGCCCTTCAATGTGCAATCCCCAGCCGCCATCTTCGTTCTTCCAGAAAGACAAAAAATTCACGAACATCGCTAGAAAGAAAGATTACACACCTGGTGATTGAAAAAGTATCTACACATTTCTCGGTGGTGCTCCGGTGACAAAACCACGTTGATCGCTCCAGTGACGTACAAAGCAATGATCTGATAATACACCATCGTTTGGCATGTAAGAAATCCCAAAGATAAGCTCATACCAATCCCGGCATGAGAAACATGGGACCTCCGTAATCGCCAGGCCAGTGACCGTCCTCGGCTTGAATCGTGGAGTAAAACCGCAAGGCACGACGAATCGTGGTCTCGACATCGCTCTGCTTGATCTCCGCATCGCTTTGGACCTTCACTGGAGGAGGGATTTGGGGCAGCGGCTGTGCAGCCTTGGAGAGCTATGCGAGAAGAGAAGAAAGATTGGAGATTCGAAAATCAGGAATTCCACCAGCATACCTGCATTCGCATGAGGAGATCGGAGCTGTGCTTGTGGACATGGCGATTCTTGGCGAAGTGATCCCGAGCCTCTTGGACGCGCGCGCGATCCTCGTCGCTGCCGAGGGCCTCGTCGTAGCACCAGATCTGGCGGCCGACGAGATCGTTGAGAGTGCTGAGTGGCGTGGCGGAAGAAGAATCGCCACCGCTGGCGACATGGAGCTTCCACATTGTTAGCAAGAACCCTAAATATTCTAATGTGTTAACGAATACATATAATGAATATAAACCGATGGATGAGTGAGATCCAACGGCCAATAATAGATCAATGTTTACAAAATAGATATTTCATGGATCAATGTTTACAGACTGGACAGAAATGCCGTCATTGTTACATCGTTGTTATCGAAAGGCATTCTTCCATCGCCAAGTCCACTCGTCTCAACCATAGAGATCGAGTAGTGGTCAATGCTTGGATCAACACCACACCTCATCGTCCACAAAACTTCTCTCGCCTTGTGAGCCATCCCAGTGTGGCTGCAAAGTCACTCCACCAGGCCTATCAGAATCCCAGCCACTGGAGAAAGCTTGAGAATGAACATACATCCAAAGCCTTCATCTTCATCCATCCACTCTTCGCTCTCCGCGAGGCAGCCAAGCCTGTCATGCAGTCACGAAAGCTGGAGAACCCGGAAGACATCCCTCGTCCTGCATGACCGCAAACAGCAGTAGAGCTTCTTCGCCATCGCCATTCTGTGCGTATCCCAAGGCATCCTGTCGGCCAGCGTCCACCATGCCATACATGTCCACCAGAGCATTCAAGACGAAAACGTCCCGGTTCGCAGCATCGGAGTGGATTCTCGCGCCTTGGGCAGAGCCTTGATCTTCATACTTTCGTCTTTCGCAGCTAGAGCAAGCCTTGAGAGCGACGAGAAAAGTAACACGAGAACAGAAGTAAAGTAGCCAATCCCCGCACGGTTTGGCCTCTGCCCTGAGACTCTTCTTTGAACGCCAGCCCCGCGCACGCCTTGAGAGCAGCGCGGTGCCTCTCGCATCACTCGAACGCTCTCTTCCTCCCCGTGCCCCCTGCGCATCGCTCAATCTTCCATCGCAACGAAAACTCTCTCTGACCTATATGAAACCTAACAAAGGATCATACTTTGATCCCAGTCATAGATTTACTATTTTGGAACTTTGATTTGGAGAGGGGCGCGCGTACGCGAGCCCTCAACTTCCACAAATTACGACGTCCATTTGGGAAGATGGTAGGCTGGCCAAGCCATAGTGCAATGGGAAATCCAAACCTAGGCCATTGGCCTTCATGATCACCAATAGACCCCGTCCAGGTAAGTATGGAGCTTATCCCCAGGCCCTAGCTTATATACCGTTTTAGTGGCCTCAATCCACGCCCCGGCATGTGGGATAGGTTTAATTCCAGGATCCTTTGGTCAAAAAACCTAACAACTGTTGGAGACAAAAAGAACTTTCGAATGTTTTTTGAGAAACAAGGCTTTCGATCGTTTCCTTTTCGCCTGGAGAGCTTCAGTCCACATTGAGGATTTTAGAAGTCGCCATATGCTGCGCCATTCTTCGATCAAAGAGGCGATCAAAGCACTGGCTCTAATCGTTTCCATGCCCTAAATATTCCCAGTTCTTAGGGTTTATCGAGGCGATGGGATCGCCCGCCTTGTTCCTGCTGCTCGTCATCGCGGCGATCGGAGCTTGCGATGGCTATTTTTTAGGAGAATACGTGCCGCTGGCGCGCAGGGGACAGTACCACAACGTGAGTAGAGCTACATTCTCTTTCCCTCTTTTGACGGAAATTTCTTGCTTGCTAGATGCGAACGCCCTGGCACGATTACTTGGGGCGCCATTGCCCTCGATTTGGGATCAACAGAGAGGTAGAGCATTCTTAGATCAGAAAAGAAAGACTAGATTTTCTTTCAGAAAAGTTTACTTCCTCCTAGACAGAGTGCTTTCTTTTTTCGTCTAGAAACCACTTCGGTGTAAATTAGTAGATGTGAGATTAACATTTCTTTGGAGAACACGTAAAATCAGTTTCTTCCTGCTTGAATTCCTCTTTTTATTCCTCGAATCTAACGACCATGAAAACTCTCAGGTTGTTGTCCCAATTCCAAAGCCTGTTGGCTACAGCGGCGCCGACCCCTACAAAATGTACGCCTCTTCTCTATCTCCTTTGTAGCTAAAGTTTGATGCACAGATCTTTGCAATTTGGACACGAGAGGATTACCACCCCATGGCTGTTTATCGTGGGCCGACAGTCCAGCAAAATGCCTATGATTGACGTGACTCTGGTGGGATGTTTAAGTTGTGCAGAAGATGCGTGCTTACTGTTTGTCTGCCAGAGATACACAGGTGGCGATTTGGAAGGCGTTTCTGCCAAAGTCGTCGAGATGCCTGAGGATTGTAAGTAAATCGCGTACCCTTGGATGCCTTTCATGACATGTTTTATTCGTTTGTAGATGTCGCCGAGCACGAAGGGACGTTCAAAGAGTTTTGGGATCCTTCGCAGTGGCCAAAACACGTACTAGTTCGATATAATTGGTACGCTTACGTGGTCACAGAGCTTTTGAGGTGTCGTTTGTGCGTTTCATTGCAGGGAAGAGAAGTCAGAGATTGACGTTGCAACAGGTTTCTACATATTGTTTGGATCTGGTAAGCAGCGTGGTCCTCGATATCGTCTTATCTGACCGGGAACTGGGCGTGCAGCTTTTCTATTAACCTTGGTTATGTCCATTTATATTCTGCAATCGTCCAAGGATAAGCTATCCAGGTAAGCCTCGACTTTGTTATGGCCCCCGCACTAATGAGGTGATAATTGCACAGGTTTGTCAGAGAAAACGTGATTGACACGGGTATAACAATGGAAGAACTCCAAAAAGCGGAATGAAAAAATTATACAGGCCTCGATTTTTTTCTGGACTCTTGGGATCACTAATGTATGTGTTGGAATGGAATCATCTGCAGTAGAGATTGCCACGCAAATCGAAAGGGAAAGGAGCACGTTGCTCGTAGCACTGAGAGAAAAGGTGAGCCTCCTCTTCAAATTGAGTTTTTAGACTCGTATATATCGCAGTGTGTGCTTGGTCGCATATGGCTCGCAGCTGTCAGTCGTAGTCCTCTTAAGCTAGCCGAGCACATTTATTTTTTGAGTCCATTCCTCGTGTGTCGCTGTCGATAGAAGCTCTCATCCTTGTTCCTTTGCTCAGGGTGCTCAACAAGAATTGGTGGCACTAAATTTTGGAGGGAGTTACTGGTGTAAGTAAATGCTCGGCCCAGTCTGTCGATGGTGATGTTGGCTTCGATTCTTTGGCTGGTTTTCTAGTTTTTTTTATTTTTTTTTATTTTTTATATTTTCTTGTCGTACTTCGGTTTTTCTTCAGAAGCAACCCGGATAAATTTCTAGTGTGTTAGGTTTGGTGGATCCTCTTCAAGAAGGAGTGATCTCATCTCCTCTTATCAACTCGCTTGGTTTGTTTTCGCCTTCTTCATGGAAACAGTGACGGAGGCGAATCATCGACAGCATTTACTGTTTAAAGTTCCTGTGGTGATTCTCAACACTGACGCCTGCATTTCAGCTCTGGGCTTCGGCAGCGAGGCACCTGGCTCTGCAAGCGAGATTCAGGATGCTGTTGTCTCGGCTCTGAAGGTAAAGAGCTCACTTTTAGTAGTTTTTCCTCTCGAGCTCACTCGGAAGTGGTGCTGGACGTTTGTGCACAGATGGGCTATCGACATTTCGACACTGCAGCTGCTCATGGCACGGAAGAAGCCGTCGGGAAGGGCCTCAAGAAGGGATTTGTGGATGGCCTGGTGAAACGCGAGGAGGTTTTTGTGACATCTAAGTTTCACCTTCTTGATGCCGGTGAAGTTCGACCTGCTGTTGAAAAGAGCCTCAGGTAATCCCTTCTCATAAAAAAAGCGTCTTTCTGCCTGTGATTCTGGTGGCTTTGCAGCGCTCTACAGCTTGAGTACCTGGATCTTTGCTTGGTCCAGTCCCCATCGAAGCTTCTGAAATCTTGCACATACCCTCCCAATCAGCGGGAGAGCGCTTCCCTTCCATCAAGCGTGCAGGAGATATGGGAGGCTCTCGAAGACTGTGTGCAAAGCGGCCTGACAAAGGCGATGGGTGTTTGCAACTTCTCAGCGAAAAACGTGAAAGAGATATTGGAGAGCGCTAGCGTGGTCCCCGCAGTAAACCAGGTACCGAAACTTTCGCTCTAGTTTTGGAAGTGGCTAAGCAAAAAAAACACTCGATGCAGGTTGAGTTGCATCCTATGTGGCAACAGAAACAGCTCCGTGAGTTCTGTCAGGGTGTGGGCGTTCGTGTGAGCTCATGGCGTCCTTTAGGCGGGCAACCTCCACTCTCAGTTGTTAACAATTCCGTCATCAAAGAAATCGCCGAAACCCATGGAAAGACTCCGAATCAGGTGGGCTATACATTACAGTCGAATGCTCAACTTTGTGCTCCAAATTACAGATTGCGCTCCGGTGGTTACTTGAGAATGGTGTAATCTCAGTAATTCAAAGCTACGATCCAGAGAAACTGCTAGAGTACATAAAATTGTTTGACTTCAAGTTCTCTGTTGAGGATCTTGAGAAACTGGCGAGTCTCGACCAGGATCTACCATTTTATGTGGTTTGATGGTCGAACGCTTTGCGCTTTTTTTTTTTGTTTTGTTTTGTTTTGTTCTTCATTTAGTCAACTGTACAGCACAGTGAGCTTCTTTCTGATTTGCATTTTGTTTTTCTAGCAGATGATTTCCAGCTCTTTTCAAGTCGAAGAGAGGTTTGCTTGTAATTGTTGGACAGTGGTTGTTTGTTCGGTCACCGTTGTTGTAACGTTGTGCACGGTTGAAGGTGGTGGCGCTGGAGGAGGTGGCTCCGATTCAGATGGAGGAGGCGACTGCTGTCCATCAGTCCGACTAGTCCACTGCGAGGAACAAGGCAGGCAAGAATTACTTCTTTTTTTCTTCCTTAGGAAGCTCTTTCCATCATACCATGTCAAGCAGCAACTGGTACTTCAAGTCGAGCAAGTTGAGCCTCTCTCTCAGCTCGTTCATTTCTTGCGACCTCCTTGCGTACTTCTCTAGCTCTTTTCTCTGCAATCACGTCTCTTACTTACGCCTGTGTCTTTGTGTCTCAGGCAGGAAACGAATAACCTCACCAGCCTCCGTCTGTCCTGGCGAAGCTCGGCAATCTCCGCTTGCATGCCTCCGCCGAAGCGGGGGACTCCAAGTCCTGTGCACCCTCCAAACCATCACCACGAAGAAGAAGCAACGAGGCGGGAGAGACCGAGCGACCTGATGTCCACAAGCCTTCCAAGCAGGTAAAGCGCTGGTCGTCGAGTATGAGATCGATAGGCCCGAGTCCGTCCAGCACTGACATGCTTTGCTCGGATCTAATGCATCTCCTTTTTCTGCATTCCAGGTCTTAGAACGAACAAAGCCGCGACCATCAGTTTCAACTCTCGCTCTCACCGGCAGAATCCAAGCACGAAAAGCCTGTGCAACGCCAGTCCCTCGAGGTACCCCCAAATAGCGGCCGCCACTCTCACCATTCTTCGTTTTTTTTTTCCTTGTTATACTTCAACTGGTTCTAGCGACTCTGGTAGTTGCGAACTTCACGGCCAATCTCCACCGTCGACAGCGAATATGCAAAGTAAGACAATTTACGAGGCCTTGCACCCCCTTGCGCGGACTCCGGAAGTTTGCTATGAAAACGGAGACGTTGAAGAAGCCGGGTGGGAGGCTATGTGGACTTGGCTCGCGGTTAACTTCGAAAGGGGGCAATTTGATTTTTCGCAGCGTTTTAATCATAGATATCACTTCCTCCATAGTTTTGGTTACATTCATTCATTCATTCATGCACCTTATACCATGCTATGAACTTGAATTGAGTCGATTCAATCGAGAAAGAGAGATCATCCGGGAAAAATACCGGACGTGTCTGCTCTGTGTGTTTTGAGCAACCATCGCTGTTTACAAGTCTGGCAGCGCATGAGACCGATAGATTTAATAACATTGCTCATTTCAAAGCACGCTAGACTTCAGAACGAAGCTTAAGCTTTTACGTTAACGTGGAAGTCGTGAAAAGGAGAGGCGGACACATATGTGCCTCGCTTCCAACCGGATTTGGGCGCGCGGCACTATAAAAGTTCGTGCCAGTGTCTGTCCAAGGCACAGCGAGAACACAAACAGCAGCACACTCATGTAATATTGCAGATCATGTGCTGGAACTTGTCAAGAAGCTTCATCCATGCACGAGGATTCTTTTGAGTAGGTGGACCTTGGAAATATGATCCCATTACGAAAGATATCAGATCAATGACTCTTAGAAGCTTGGTTTTGATCCATATTTAAGTTGGTTGCCTGAGTGCCGGAAATAATTGCACTCGGGCATTTCGTTGAAGATTCTTGCTGCAGCTAGCTAAAACAAAAACAAAAACCAAATCCATTTCATTCCAGAAAACACACTAGTGCTTTGGAAAGAGACCTCAGCCAGAGGCCAGCTTCTTAGAGGGACTATTCGCCATCAATTGACCCGGGAGCAATTGAGCCGGATCTGTCCATTCGGAGCTTGGAGCGGGCTCTCGTTCCCCATGTTGATCATCCCAGTCACGAAATCCAGGAAGAAGCGCGTCTGGTTGGATGCATAAGTCCACACCAGCGACTCGGCAGTGGAGTTGCCACCGATGGCGAGCGTCTCGTCCGAGAAGAGCACCCCGGTGCCGTTCAAGAGATCCACGAAATACTTGTTGTCGAACACCACCGGCGTGAGCTGGTCCAGATCCACGAGATTGTTGTCGCTGGAGCTCACGTTGGGGCACTGGCCCTGCAGCGAAGTGTTGAAGGTGGGATTCATGGCGTCCGGGGCCTGGAAGGGGCCGTAGAGGCGGGGCTTGAAGCTGGAGCAGTGGGATTTCCCGACGGTGTGGGCTCCAGAGAGGGCGACCATGTCCTGGAGCGACAGGCCGTGGGCCTTGAAGTTTGCGATGAGCGCCGAGACGTTGAAGGTGGGAGGTGGGAGGTTTGTGTTCGCTGCCGACTGGCTCGCGTTTAGGCTGTCCCTTCGTCCGAAGAGGACGCTCCAGGATGGGCCTCCAAGCTGCACGTAGCATGGAAAATCAATTAGTAAATGATCATGGGATATATCATTGTTGATATACGCACTGCGGTGACGCATTGTTGGGCGATCAAGACGAGCTCGTCCGCGCAAGACACCTTCCCGGGGCACTGGGCCTCGATGAGAGCCTTGATGTTGTTGACAACGTCGTATCCTCGCACCGAGTTTATGTTCGGGAACGCGTTCTGCTCGAGGCTCGCTCCGGCCAAGAGAATCGACGCATCGCAGCCCTGCATATGATCCATTGAATTCCAGAGTTTATATCATTTAAAAGAAGGAAAATGCGATGTTCGAGCTTACGTTCACATGACAATCGTGGAAGAAGAGGCGGATTAGCGAAGCACACATTCTGGGTTCGGACGCAACGACCTGCTGCACTGCGGCATGCACGATGTTGGTGAGATTCGGGCATGAGGTGGCGTAGAACGAGGAGCTGAGAGCTCCCAGTGCACAATCACCTAGGCTTAAAGCTAGGAATGCAAGGAAGAGAAGTTTACAGGCCATGAGAAACTGATATATTTGTGAAGGAGGAGATGGGATGTTAAGTTTGCATTGGTTGAGTTTTTATACTACTGACGATGATCTTTGATAATCGTATCTGGCACAACATGCTTGATTCTCCCACCTTTTTTCCCGGAAAATTGCGTGAAGTAGCGTGATCTTGTAAACTCCCCATGACTTACATAATTTTTTATATTGTTTTGGTGAAACAACTTTAGCAACTTGCTTTAGAATGGTAAACATGTTTATAGATAAATTAATCTATGTCGGCATATACTAAGAACATTCTTCCCAAGAACAGTAAGATCGATCGAAGCGCACAAAGATTGCGAATGGCGCCTTTAGAATCATCTGTTTTGCTGCTCGTCATCCGCTCCCTCCTCCTCCTCCTCCTCCCCCATCGCGCAGCCATCGCGATGAGTCGTCCTCGAAATCTGGATCGGACTTCCGCCCTCCCAGGGGATAGGAAATTTCCTTCTCGATCGATCGACGCTTGATCAGGCTCGTTTGCAGTACTCCGTAGGCGAAGATTTCAAAGTGCGCCTAAGCCCTAACTAACAAATGACTTTTTCTTTCGCGCTCATTTGCTCACTTTTTCAGCTGACATTGGAAGGGAGCGAGGAAAAAAGAAAGAACCACCATGGACGAATACGTGATGCATATGACTCGTTCCAATCTCTTGGAGGTTTTGCTGGAAGATCTCCCGATAACAGCCAAGGTAATCAAGTACTCATTCGCAATCGAGAGTCAAAAATCTCTCTCTCGTCTTTTCTTTCTTCTTGTTTTGTAGAAAACCACTGTAAGCAGGATGATGTACGCTGCGAGGAATGTTTCAAAGGAGAATGACAAGGAGCGACTCACAGGTATAAAATTCAAACGATCTCTGTTTCTTACTCACGTTTTGTTGTTACTTTCGTGTAGAATATCACAAGGAGGTTTTAGAACAAGCTGCTGAACACATTGAAAGAGTCTCGGGCTTTCTCCTCATTTATCCAACATGCTGCCTACATTTGGTCGAGGTTTGCTCGTTTGTTGGCTTTTTACTGATAGAACATTGCCCTTTCAGGCGGAGACTCCAGTCTTGATTGAGATTTTGAAGGTTCTGGATTCAGATACCAGATACATAGACTCGGTTTCAGTGTTTTCATTTACCGAAGACGTCAGTTCTTATCGTTTTTACTTGTGTTTTTTGGGACGCTGACAGTGAGATTGCTCTCAGGTTCCCTATAGACTTTTCATGGGCTGGATGAACGGCTTCATCATCTCAGCCAATCTGGGACCTTACGAAGCTCATCCACGAAACACGCTCGTCAACGCTGTAAGATTTTTGCATTCCTTTCCTATTTTTTGGAGGCGATTTAGTACTTTGTTTTTCAGATGTCGGAGTTTAACATCAACATGCTCAAATGGGGGAAACAGCTCTCTGAAATGGACAGGGTAAGAAGATTGATATTTTATCTCAGTCCCAGATTTCGAAAGAACTTTGCTGCTGTACCAGGAGCAACAAACGGTGGCTCTCGAGTCCATAAGAACCGCAGCTGAAGAACTTCTTCCCGACGACGCTGGAATCATCTATGGAAGTGGGTAGTGAAAACCAAAAATCTCTTGTTTGCTTCAAGCGTTTTTTCTGGTGAATAGTTATATTGTGTGAGGACGTGCCGAAGCTCAAAGAAGTTCTAGAGCTGTTTGACAAACGGCAAGCCACGATAATGTACGACGCGGATCTCGTCTGGCCCAAACCCCAGCTACCGTACAAACTGCACTAAGTTTGGCCGAAGTAATCGTACGGCCTGGTCTGTTGTACGTAAGCCCTAAACCCTCTTTGATGATGGATGAAGAGGGGACTTGGATTGAGGCTGCGTGAAGAAGATTGGCCGGAGCACTTCGCTAATCCATGGTGCTGCTCGCGATTCGTCTCCTACTGCACGGCCAAGCGGATTCCACTGCAGCAGTGCGATGATCTTCGTAATTCCTTGTCAATCAAGTGCTGTGACGCGTCGCGATTTGGCGGCCGCGAGCAGCAGGGGAGCTCCTGCTGCCTCGAAGCCGCTTGCTTGAGCTGCATCTCGAATTCCAGCGGGCAGCTCGCGGGCCTGGATGGATTCCTCGCCAAGGCCGGAAAGTTCGAGGGCTTGTGGGCGAGGGTGAAGGCTAAATGGCGGGGAATGTCCAAGATCCAGGACAGGTGCTTGCTGGTTCTGGATAAAGAAAAGCTTGCCAAGGCCTGCGCGAGCAGTGCGGTTGTGGAGAAGATCCGAGGATTCGTGTTTGTTCCAGAGCCCAGCGTGGCAACCACCATAGGTTTCCTGGAAAACAATCTCGGGCTCATTGCTCATTCAGGAGGGTCTTGTGTTGCGTTGGTTGGATGGGACGAAGGTGGCTGGATCATCGAGGGCACACCCTCGAAATTAAGCTACGAGAGTAATCTGTCAATGATCCTGGTGCTTCTCGTGTAGTAGAGATTCGTCAATGCAAATTTCTTCCTTGCGCAAGTGAGAAGGTGGAGAATCACCGCGGGAAAAACTTGCACGCCATTGCCAAAGCTTATTGGAGCTTAGGGTCACTCTGATCTATTGATTCTATTTCGGGCTCCATAATTGCTATTAAAGAATAGCAACTATTTTGGGAAGAAAATTAAACTGTAAGTTCAAATAAATTACAACTAGTAGATTGCTATAGCACTGCAAGGCATACGCTCACGAATCCGCTCACCTGAATGCGCTTTTAGATGCCAGATTGCACACATATCGAGCGGACTATGCGGTTGCTGTGGAAGCTTTGCATGGCTGGGGGCGGCATCAGACACTCTTCCAGGAGCCAGCAGCTCTAGGACGGTGCGTCCATGAGGTTTCCAGCATTCTATCATCATGGAGGCCCGATACAATCTACGGCGGAATAGGAAGCTGCTTGGGGGGCTCGTCCTCAGAGTGCATGAAGGCCTCCTTAGCTGTGAAGTACCCGTCCTCTTCCTCCTCGGCCGTACAAGAGTAATGTGGCGGCTTGCAAGATTCCCACAAGACACTTGCAATTGAGGCAAGATGGTGGACAGGAATGCCGAAGGGTACAGATTGCGAACTACTAGCCAAAGTGGCAGCCGACGGAGGAGGGTCTCGGAGCTCCTGATGCCCCTGCAACCACCATTCGGCCATGACGCTGAGTAAAAGCCCCTCCACTCTGTGTGCCGTGGAGGAAATCCAGAAATCTGCAAGGCGAGAGCATAACGACATTGGGGAGAGAACAATATGCTCACCTCAGCACTGGACGCCTAAAGTCCGTGTTCATCAGGTCCCCGATGAAATAGAGAACCACACCTTGTCCGGCGTAAGTTCGTGCTCGACCTGTGTACTCCTGTGCTACTCTCCAAATACGTAATTCTAGTTCATATAAGGCTTATACGCCAAAGAGGAAGAGGGAAAGGTCAGAGCTCAAAGAGGTGTTCCAGACGTTTGGCTTTCCTCGTATACAGCAATAAAACAACAAGGGCTTTAATTTCACGAAAGTCTTGGCAATAAATCCTTGGCTTGCTCTCTCACCAAAACAGCAAGGTCGGAGAAAATCTTATGCACTTCTCCTACGTCATTGAGTACCGTCTTTGCTCGACTAGCATTCGTTCCAGATCAACCGTCTTCAAGAAGCTCGTCAATAATTTTCTGAAGTACGCAAGTCCTGGAACATTTGTCGACTTTGCTTGCTTCCTTCACCGTCCAGTCACAAATTGCAGCAACATATTGGGAACATGGTGATGGACACCTTGAATGCGTGACGTGTAAGATCATCTTCTTACAAATACGAAGATGCAAAGCTTGCAAGAATTGAGTCAAAGCTGCCGAATGGAAAGCAGCGGACCCTTCGTCCTTCGAGGACATAAATAAAGTTTCCGTCTTATTTCATATAGCGCTGAGCTTCACTGGCTGGTGGCAACACAAAAAAATGGGGCTAAAAGTAATTCTGCCGCGCATCTCCTTGTTTTAGGGCTATACAAGGCAATGGAGGCAGTGATAGTCGGATGCGACTGTATGTCGTGTGCTTGCCGGAGATAGGGGGAGTGCAGGACCGAGTTGTGTTAATTTTCCACGTAGCTTATCCGAGCGTAACAGATATTTCTATTCTGTACATCTCGAACTTCGCCGATCTCGACTCATGGATCACATTCTCTGGAGCTGTCAACGTTCGGTACTGAGCTCGCATTCACAAAGTAAGAATATGTGCATTGTACTTTTTCAAAACAACGGTGGTTCTTTTGCAGGATGAATGAAGAGCTGCGGGCTCTGGTAGGAACATCAGATTGCTGGGTATGTTCTTGTCAGATGGATTACTGCTGTTGCTGTAAATGTTTGGTTTGGTTTTGGTTATAGGATTGGTGTGCGCGAAACGTGGTGCTTGGAGACTCACATGTGTATGTGTTTGGCGAGGCCTTTGCGTCGGTGATGCTGTGCCGAAGTGGGAAGGACGAGATGCTGACCCGTCCAAGTTCTCTCTACCGTCTCAAAAATGCTAGTCCCCCGCAAAGTAGCAGTGAACCTTTTTATTACCACAAGGGCCTCTTTTTGAAATTTGTTATTCTGAAGCTTGTGGACGCAGGAGTGGCTGACTACAGCAGACTCCTATCTTCTCGTTGCATCAGCGCACCTAAATTGTCACATGGATGGCGATTATAATAGCGTTCTCACCACTGTATACTCTTGATCTGCAAACGAGCTTGTAATGTGCGAACTAGTACAGGAGGAAGCTTGCCGCCAGGTTGCCGTAGGGACCGATGAATGCAGGACATTCGCACTAGTTCCTGTTGGAGAGCTGCTGTGACAGAAAGTGGCCAATGGAGTAGAGGACAAAGAGGAAGACCCAATCGATTTAAATCCCGAGCCTGTGGATGAATCTGAGTCTGAAGATGAAGATGAGTCTGAAGACGAAGAAGCGGGAAAAAGGACTAAAGCAAATCGAAAAGAGAGAAAGGTTTGATCTATCTACTGCATGCTTTTGTTCATGTATTTTCATAGATCGCCTCTTCTAGAATAAGGAGGATCTGGAACTATTTCACGTGTGTGTGAGTCGGCAACAATTCGCTCCAACAGTCCCAATGACCAAAGCATGAACTCGGCTGAAAGAGAAAAAAAGAGGACCAAAAAAAAAAAAAAAAACAGAGAAAAAAGAAACTAACAGTACCGCCAGGAATAACCCGTGACGAGTGGAAGCACACACTTTCGGATGATTCCAAGGCTTACATCACACTGCATGGATCAGACTACAAGCCAAAACCAACCAAAAGCCTAGCTCCAAAGACCAACATGACAAAAAAAAAAGGGCCCACTTGCAAAGTCACAGGTTAAAATCAACAATTATTTGAAACCTTGCATTCTTTGATCAGTGTCCAAACAGGGGTCCCCATTGACGCTTCCAAATCTTCCATTCTCTCCACACCCTAGAAGTCCTCCAATATCTCTCTCCCACACACCAACTGGATGGACTTGGTTTTTTGCCGATTTCTCCCCTTGCAAGCTTTTCTCCGTGTGTGCGTCCAAAGAGCCCATTGACTTCTCTCCAGCTTCTCTTTCTTCTGTTCTTCTCTGACCCATCCAAACCAAACTTCCGTGTAAGAACCCCTGTGACTTGTTGGCTGGCGGCCTCCAAATCCAAGTTGGTGAAGCCTCGCGAACATCACAAGCTTTTCCTCTGGCCTTCTCCAACGACCGAGTAAATGCGCGTCGCCCCCCAAGCTCAAGATCATCCATCCAGCCTCTCGTGGACTCCAGGAGAGTTTTAGCGTGATCGCCGATGATCAACCAAGCTGTGTATCTCTTCCTGGATCCATATTATATCACCCTGGAAGCGGTCGTGCGTTGTCCGCGTGGTGGTGTAGCGCGTAAGTGACCGCGTCACTCGCTCTCCGGGGGCTTACTACAAGCACACCGGGCAGCGGATGAGCCCGTTCTCGTTGCAGTACGAGCAGCGGACCACCACGCCCGAGCCCGAGAAGTCGCCGACGCCGCCGCCAAACACCACCACCTTGCAGCTGCCGCTACACTCGAGGCACGGCACGAACCTCACGCCGCCGCACCCCTCGCACGTCGCCACCGAGCTCTGCCGCGGGAGCCCCTCCACCAGCCGCCCAATCAGCCCGTCCTCGTTCATCTGGCTCACCTCCTCCACGCCTCCAACGTATCGGCCCCCGATAAACAGCCTGGGAACCGGCATTGGCGGCGCCGGGGAGCCCTTGGCGGCGGCGTTCTTGCGCTCCGCCACCTCCACGAGCAGCTCCTTGAGCTCCTGCCGAAACTCCGCGTGCATGGACACGTCCCGCTCGTCGATGGCCACCCCGAACCCCTGGAGGATCATGCGCACCTTGCCGCAGTCCTCGAACGTTTTCCTGATGCCCCGCAGGCTCGTCACGTACAACACGGCTCTCCTCTCCCCGCGAGGCGGGCACACGGCAGCCAGGCCGTCGAGCAGCGTCTTCTCCTCCACCTGGTCGATCGCCAAGACTTTGCTCGACATCATCTTCTTTGAGACCACCGGCGGCGCCACCTTTTGGATCGAGCGCTGCTGCTGCTGCTGCTGCTGCTGCTGCTCGCCTTGCCCCTCCTCCGGCTGCTGGAACGTCTTGAGCACCTCCGGGTCGAACAGGGACGACGATTCCTCCCAGTCGCCACACGAGGACGAGGCGTCGTATGAGCTCGAAGAAGACGAGGAAGACGAACTGGTTGATGCCACTGTGGCGATTGAAGTGCTCTGTGCTCTCAGCTCCTCCAATGTAGCCCCGTAGAACAAGCCCTTCATAGATTTCGGGCTGTGGATGATCCCCCTGGCCGGGCTCGACTTGACCGAATTGCTCTGGAAATCCTCGCGGCTCTTCCTGTAGCGGAAAAAGACCTGTTCCTCCTCGTCGGCCACCCCGCGGCTGATCGAGTTGAGCGCGTCCAAAGCCCGCAGCTTCTTCTCGAAATTCGGCAGCGCCAGTGCCACGCTCCTGATCTTCACGTCCAGCTCGCGCATCGAGTCCACCGAAGAGATTGACCGGCTGAGCGCCCTGCTCCTCATCGCCCTGCGCTTGCTTACCATGCTCTTGTGCCGGGAGCCAGCGGAGCTGTCCTCCTCGACATTCTCGGTCTCGTCCGTGAGGTCCTTCATCAACTCCCAGAGATCGATCACCTCGGCCTCAGGGACGCTGGGCAGCGCCGCCGGTTTAGAGAGGTGGAGTGGAGCCGGCGGAGAAGCCTCGATCCTCCCCTCTAAATCCTTGGCGCCCGCTGCCAAGGGAGCTGCCATGGCTGCTTCTTCTTCCTTCTCCCCATTCTCGATGCTGGCGTATCCAATTCCATCCTCGTCAACATCGGGGATCTTGAGAGCGCCATATGTGCTCGACGTGAGCGCGACCGAGTGGAACCGGAGGGGCTGGGGAAGAGACTTTTGCTGCTGACGAAGGGGCATCGACAGGCTGCGCACAAAGCTCCGGGAAATCGGTGGATTCCATCCATCCCTCCGCGCCTGCATTTCCAAGCTCTTGGACGACGAGCAGCCCATGGCCGATCACTGCGAAGCTGTGATTTCCTGTCTAGGATCGACCCCGCTGCTGTGAAATTCGGCCCCGGACCCTACCGCGCGCATGCATTGATCGATCGCTGCTCGGATTTGGGGCGGATTTCCCCAGCTGCGCGGAGCGGCCGAAGCATTGCGGGCTGTTTTGTCCCAAGATCAAGAAAAACCCGGCCCTAGCAGCGATCCAAGACGGAGTAACTCCTCGAATCCGCGAAATCCAGCGGCCAGAGGCGAGAAAGATTGGAAGAGGGAACAAACCAGCTCCAAAATATTTGGGGGATTTCCCTCTCGCGCGATTGCTGCCGATGGCGATGCCGGCGATGGAAGATCAAACCATCAATGAAGAGCGAGTGAAGAGATCGTTTATCCGCCCCGGTCCTCCTCCCGCATCGTTGCGCGCATTGAATTCCTTTCCTCTCCACGACGAAACGAGCGAAACCAAAACGAGCAAATACGCTACAAATGAATCTCTCCTCTTATAAGTGGAGCCCCAGAATGAATGAGCCACCCCTTTCAAACCAGTCCCCTCGCCATGCAAGCCCATGGCTATAGCTTCCCATTCCCCAGCGCATGGGACAGTGCCGGGAGTGGAAAGCTTTAGCCTGGGAGCTCAAAAGCCCTGGACAAACTTAGCGTAGCTACCTCTGGCGAGACCTCGGACAAATGCCACAGCTCTATACTTGCCAAAGTTCCTTTGGTAAAGTCTCGAGAATTCTAGTCCTGTTGCGCTAAATGTAGCGGACCGCTATCTCTCTCGTTGGTCACATACGACGGCGCAGCAGCGTGTATGCTCGCGTGAATGGTTGAATGGTTGAATATACCGGGTCATACGCCTTGGACTTTCTTGGATTCCAGTGATCGGCGGTTCGATTCCTGGGAAGCTCACACCGCGTAACAGAGTGTTTTAAGCTTGTGTGTAAAGTGCAAGCTTCTGGCTGGCACTAGTGAAGTACAACTGGATTCGAATGGGTGAATATCCCATTTCCAGATTCCAGTACTTTGCTTTGTTTGTTAGATCACGCATCACAGCTTTCGGGACCATGGTTTGATTTTTTCGTCCGTTGGAAAGATAGAAATTCTTTTCTAGCTCCGTGGGGTGTGTTTGTTTTCAATCATGAAGGATTCCTTGAAGCACTTAAAAACTTGTCAAAGTTCTTTGAGCCTTGGATTCCAGAATTTTCTTATCGAAGGCTTAGCTCGAGGAGGTCTGTAGCAGCAATCCAAATATCCAAATCCAACAGTAAAAGCTCACACAGATCTACGCAAGCCTTGCCGGTAAAAAGCGAGACCATGAAAGCGATTGAACGACCACCAGATTTTCAGATTTTCTGTGTCGGAGAGAACCAACCATCCTTGCGTAAACTCATCTGATTAAACTTATAAACACCCTTTAGTGTACAAACAGCCCAAAACCAAGAACAAAAAACAGAGCAAGACGACTACAAAGAATCCCATCACACATACCTCCCTCCCTAAACAATTTTGTTCACACCCTTCACTCGTGAATTATCATGTTTAGCCTGCGCAGCCACACCGAATGAAGTATCATGTTGAAAACATCGTACCTCTCAGGAGGCTGGTTGAAGCGAAAATGCCTCCTGACTTTGGAAACTCTCGCCTGCATTTCAAGATACCTGGCCGTGGGAATCGCCTGGAGGATCGTCTTGAGCCGCGGTATGTCCCTCTCCAGCACCTTGACGGAGAAGGCGTCCCAGTCCAAGACATCGCTGAACGGAAGAACGAAGTCGTCCGCTATCACCACCGGAACACAGTCGTTGTAAATGGCCTCGACAATGCGAGGGCTGTTCACCTCGTAGCCCCCCGGACACAGGCAGTACTTGCTGTGGCTCATGTAGTCGAGGTATGCGTCTCGAGATGGCAGCTTCTCAAAAACCCGGACGTCCTCGTCCTTCTCCTTCCAGTACTTGAAGAGAACTGGCCTGACGGGGCCGTGGTCGCCACCAGCGAAAAATGCCAAGTACCTGCGCTCCTCCGGCGGTGGCCCCCCAAGAACGCTTGGAACTTGGCCGCCGACGAGGTGGATTTCCGGAAGGCTTGCGTCCTTGCTCGGCACGTAGCCTTCGGACGTGTTTGCGTTGCAGAGCACACGGATCGAGTTTGCCATCAAGTCCGGATGTGCTCTGGAGATATGAGGTCCCTGAAAGAAGATAAGAGAAAGAGACCGTGAGAAGAACAAGAAACACGTATCTTTGGACGATGAAAGCTTACCCAGTCGTGGCAGGAAACCATGAAATGATCGGCACCCCTGCTTCGATTCCAGGCAGAGTATCTGTGGCTTATCACGTCGATGTAGTCCCTTGTAAAACGCCCCAGTGGTCCCATGTCGTGCGATCCGGGCGTGTAAAGATAAGTCACCATCATGGCCACGCTGAAGGGGAGAAAAAACAAGTGCGCCTTCTCAGGATCGGAGGTCAGGTAGCTGTTCTTCCCTTGAAGCTCTTGAATGAATCGCCCTTCGATTGCATAGATCTCCTTACACGGCCCGTTGTGCACCAGGGGTTCTTCTCCTTCCGGGTACGCAAACACCTTCAGACGTTTCTCCATTTCTCTATAGCTTCTGCAAAATCGAGAGTTTGAAACCGAGCACAAAATTGCATTTTTTCTGTTTTGTTCTCACTGTTGGAAAATCGTAGCGTTGAGGTATACATCAGGCGAAAGATCGTCCTTTTCTTGAAGTCCGTGGATCACTGCGCTTCTTATTGCGGCTCGAGCATGGCTCATGCCGGCTTCAAGCTTTTGCAAACTAGTAAGCTCCGCATCTGGTTTCTACAAATCACAATACAGCACTTAACAATTCAACTTCAAAACGAAAAGCAAAAGCATACCTTTGGAGCTTCTCGTCGAACCGGAGAATAGCTAGCCGGTGCTGGTCGAGAGTTTTTAGTCTCGGGAAGAACTTTGTTCTCTGCTTCAACGTCAGGTGGTGATGGCTCTTTCGCTAAAGTTCTCTGCCATTCCTTGGTCGCCTCGGCAATGGCCGCCTCTGCCTCCTCGGGGCTTACAATCCTCGCGTGGTGCCTGGTATCATTGACGCCCGTGAGCGAGCTAGTGAACTTAGAGTAAGCCCAGGGAACTGATAAAAGTCTCCATGTGTACGAATCGAGGACGACGAAGACGGAGACGAGGAGCAGCGCAATCACAATGGCGGAGCGAACGTTGCAGAAGGCACTGCTCGTCAGTGCTCTCATTGCTATGTATCAGCCTTTGGCTTGGAACTTTGTATCCATCAAAGATTAATTTACCTGACAAAAGCGAGATAGATTCGTTACTGGAAAAAATTTAAGATGATCAACACAGATACATGGATTTAGAAACAAAAACCAGATGGATTCGTTACTTGTGAAGCATTCTCTAGCGCTGAATCTAACTCGGGGAAGGTAGAGAGAAAATGCAAAGCAGGAAGAGATTTTGGTCATCGAAATATCTTGAGATTCGCTCGAAATTAGTCACGACACAGCATTTGGACGATCGATCGAATGAGAGAACTTACACGAGGATCCAGCAGATCTGAGATCGACGCCTAGAATGCTGGGCGCCACCTCCTCGCCTTCCTCCTCCTCCTCAATGCTCCTGCCATGGGACGCAAAACAATAGTCCCGTGAGACCTAGGTAATGAGCTCTCTCGCTCTCGTGGATGTCTATCTTGGCAATAACACGAGTCACCCAGGAGTCGAACCCGCGACCACTGCTTTGATTTGCACACCAAGCCATGGATCTCAGTTAACTCCAACGCAAGCAAAGGAGCTCAAACTTTCAAACTCAAAATGTCAAAGACTCGGATGAAGAGAATGATACAAAATTCTCCCCGTGATTTGGTGCTTCCCCTCTCATTTTTTGTGTTTTTTTTCTCTCTCTCTCTCTCTCTCTCTCTTTCATTCTTCTTGAAGATGATCGATCGGGACGAATGGGATGATGGATGAATCAACGCTGCATCTTGCGCAGTATGAGAACGCTTGCCTCCATGAACCTCTGGGCGCAATTGGTGAGACAATTGGTTTCGCTGGAACTGAACTTCCCGGATGGAGTTCCAGTGATGCATTTCTCCCAGCACACATCGGTGAGCTTCCCGACGAGCTCGTTCACCATCGCCTTCTGCTTCTCTTGCTGGGAAAGAAGAAAAAAAATTTATAGAATCAAAACTCAAGGACTAAAGAAACCAGTGTGCCAAGCAATGGAACAGGCAGAAAAGATTAAGAGAAAAGAAATCTTTTGAGTCGCAGCAAAGCAAGGCTCTCGACCAAATGAAAAACTATCAAAACCCTATCAATCGATGCCACGAAAAAATGCAATGCGCTGCGCGATACGCACCTCGAGGAAGTTTTGGAGCTCGGGAGACATCGAGTGCTCCTCCATCGCTAGGCGCAAGGCGAATCGACGAAGGAGAGGAACCAAATACCCTAAAACCCTATAAACCCTAATGTCCCCAGGAATATTATTTCATTCCTCGAGCGGCCATGTCGCTCCTGCTTGGAGGCGCCAAGCTCGTCACAATCGATTTCTCCAGGCCCTCCATCCAGGTTTCCGGTAGCGCCAGGAGAAATGCCGCTGCGGCAACGATCTGCAGTGCTGAATCCGCCTCCGCAAGGCGCTCCGGTTTGCCGATGGCGATGGCGAAGCTCGCCATGGTTCCTCTCTCGGTGCTCTCAGTGAGCGCTTCTTGCCCGGATTTAGGTGCGTTTGCTTACAATTCTTCGCATTCTCTTAGGATCTTGCTTGCTTATCGCGAAATAATTGCAGCACAAGCTGGAATTCTCTCTGGATATCGCGGCTGGGACTTCCAGCTCCCCCAAATTTCGGTCCCAGATTCGCTCAAAGAGAATTCAGGTCTTACATTTTGCTCTTATCTCCCCCTTGATTCTTGTTTCTCTTTCTCTTGTTTTCTCCCTTCCATCGCCAGAGAAACAGAGAAAGAAGTATGAAGAATTCGACTCAAACATGAAGAATTCCCCGCTGATCAAGGAGCTGCTCAAGCGATCGAAGGACAACGCTGCCAAGTAAGTCCTCTTCTTGGTTCGTACGTCTTTGCGAACTTCGGAAAACCTTTCCAGGCGCAAGCAAGAGATTGAAGACAAGTACTGCGAGCGCCAAGCCGAGTGGGGAGTGGGCGACTGCTCGCTCGAGTATTCCACTCCAGAGGAGAAGGAAAAGTTCCTGGAGCTCATGAAGAAGAGGCGGGCCGAGACCGAGAAACTGGGCGACGCGGTGGCGCAAGAAAACAAAGAGGAGGAATCAACGCAACCAACAGCAGGCACTCCTCTCGCTCAAGAAAACCAAGAAGGAACAACGCAAGCAAGGACGAACGCGTCGGTCGCGCAACAAGAGAACGACGAGGGAACAATGCAAACAACAATGGACTGAGCGAGAAAGATCTCATGAAATTCCAAGTCAAAACAAGCCCTAAACGGTCACAACTGTCAAGTTAGGGCTCTGGATTGGGCTGCCACGTGGAATTAAACCTATCCCACATGCCGGGGCGTAGATTGAGGCCACTAAAACAGTATATAAGCTAGGGCCTGGGGAAAGGATCCATACTTACCTGGACGGGGTCTATTGGTGATCATGAAGGCCAATGGCCTAGGTTTGGCTTTCCCATTGCACTTTGGCTTGGCCAGCCTACCATCTTCCCAAAGTGGAGGAGTGGACGTCGTAATTTGTGGAAGTTGAGGGCTCGCGTACGCGCGGCCCTCTCCAAAATATTAACACTAAATTGACTGGATTAAAACTGAAGTTATTGTCACTACTAAACTTTGGTTATTATAAGCACTTTGTAGAAAACAAATATTGTCAGATAAGTTTGTGACAAATTTTAATAGTAACAAATACCTTAGTAGCGGGCGCTTTGCATCCTCGTTACTGCTACCACGGCTGGGAATCCAGCCTGCTGGAGCAAGGGATCGACGTCTTCCACACCGACGTGATTGAAAGCCAAAGGGGCTCCATCGCCAGCTCCTTGGATCCGGACATTGGGACCTTGTCCACACATCCCCATACACTTACACGAAGTTGCCGAAGACAGTGAAGGCGAGGAAGAAGAAGAGATCTTTGCTTGGAACGCGGCTAAAACTTGCTGAGAGCCGGCCTTTCGACACTTCCCACCCGTGCAAACCTCCACTCTCGCACAAACCGGCGGCGCTAGAACGCATTTCCCCCCATTCACTTGTTCCAGAGAGGCTTCGCTGGCCACAGCATCGATTATGGATCTTGGAGAGGCTGCTGCTCGCAGCTCCTCCCGGAGCAAGCTCATGTCAAATCGGCTGCTACCGCACTCGCCACCTGACGAATCCGAAGACTCCGAGCTCGAAGACGACGATTCCTTCTTCCTCTTCTTCATCGCCGGCCCCGCCGCCATCGCTGACTGCTTCTTCTCCTTTTCCTTCTTGCATTTGAGCTCTTTCTTCTTAGCCTTGGCCTTGAGCTGGAGCTCCTCGAGCTGCCGGATCACCTCCTGGACGGACTCGTCGTCCACTGTTGCCATCTCAAACTTACCGGCGAAGCCGCGCGGGCTGGAGGTCGCCGAGCGCCGCTGCTTCCTTGGCCGCGCGTAGAACACGACATGGCTTTGATCCGCGAACCGTGCGTTGCGGCAAGCTGCGAGGCACGATCTTCCGCGCCCTAGCGACGATTGGCGCCCCACTGCTGCTGGATGCGACCCATTCCCGCGGCCGAGAGACAGAAACCCTGCAATCCTGTGCACTGCTGCCGAATCCATCGCTCTCTCCTTGCCCCAGGAACCCTAAAATGGGGGTACGGCAAAACGAAGAAAACACGTGTCAGCAATTCAAGGAATATGCTTGGAGCTGTAAAAACCCTTCTATGACGCAAGCCCTAGGGAGCTTCCCGGGTAGTTGCTAAGATTTCAAACATGGCGCATCGTGGCCGCCCAATGCAGGATATCGACGGTCCCATTCCCGCCAGCGGGGTGTCGTCCTCCTCTCGGGAGGCACAAGCCAGGAATGACCATGGTTCCATTGTGGCAGCACTCGCCCATTTTCTAGGGTTTCACAGAATGTGATGGTGGCGGGAGAGATTTTCTGGTGTTTTGGAGCAAGGGGAATCGATCCAGGAGGTATGGTTATGGCGGTTCCTCCTCTGAGCTACAAGAAAAGATGGACGAGAGCCATCTCTGGCGATGGATGCGCTTGAGGAGAAGCTGTGGCGGCGATTTAGCTTGTTTTTGCAATGGAACTAGTCGCAAACAAGTACAAGCTTGGTCGGAAGCTTGGCAGTGGCTCGTTTGGGGAGATTTATTTGGGTAAGTGGCTCAGCTTGCGTGGATGAAGCTTCGAAACTTTTTTCTTTCTTTTTTTTTTCTTCTCCAAGGAACGCATGTACAAACTCATGAAGAAGTGGGTGTCAAATTGGTAAACTTTTTGCTGTTCAAGGTCTCCGCGAGGAGTGCTCATTGTAAGTTCTCTTGCTCTTCAGGAAAATGCAAAAACAAGGAATCCACAGCTTCAATACGAATCCAAAATTTACAAGAGTCTCCAAGGAGGAAGTACGTGATAATCAGAAGCCATCGTTCTTTAAAAGTCACCTTAAAGGAGTCGGATCTTTTTTCTGTCAGCTGGCATTCCCAGTTTGAGATGGTTTGGGGTTGAGGGTGACTACAATGTGCTGGTCCTTGATTTTCTTGGCCCTAGCTTGGAAGATCTTTTCAACTTCTGCAACCGGAGGTTTTCGCTCAAGACGGTTCTAATGCTAGCGGACCAAATGGTAACGAGGCCGCATTTTTTTGTTTTCATCTTTGCTAAGGCTTTCTACTTTTGTGTAGATCTCGAGGCTGGAGTTCGTCCATTCCAAAAGCTTTCTTCACCGTGACGTGAAGCCTGATAACTTTTTAATGGGCCGAGGCAAGCGAGCAAACCAGGTGAGCCCTTGAGTTCTTCGCTTTAAGCAAGTTTTGGTGACTTCCCACGCTGCTTGCAGGTTTTCATCATCGATTTTGGGCTCGCCAAGAAGTATCGGGATCCAAACACTCACCAACACATCTCATACAGGTTAGCAAGTACGTTTTTCTCCCGTTTTCATTCATTTAGCTCGATGTTTGTTGATCGATACATGGTGCTGACGATATAGGGAGGACAAAAGCTTGACAGGGACTGCAAGATATGCCAGTATCAACACTCATATTGGCATTGGTACGTTCAGTTCCTCAGCACAGCTTTGTAACTCGGGTTCCTCCTCAGAGCAAAGCCGGAGGGATGACCTTGAGTCTCTTGGTTACGTTCTACTCTACTTCTTGAGGGGAAGGTGATCATAGCCTCTTACGCAGTTTCTGGAGCTTATTCATTTATTTGTGTGCTATAACAGTCTTCCTTGGCAAGGCCTGAAAGCAGGAAACAAGAAACAGAAGTACGATAGGATCAGCTCAAAGAAGATTTCAACTCCCATTGAGGTTTGTCATTTGCTGCACGAGTTCACGTGAATGACAAAAAGCCATAGTTTTGCAGGTTTTGTGCAAGTCATGTCCAACGGAATTTATAACGTTTCTACACTATTGCCGGGCTCTTCGCTTCGAGGAAAAGCCAGACTACAATTACCTGAAGCGCCTCTTTCACGATCTCTTCATCCGAGAGGGTATCTAAGCTCTCTGTGCTCATGAATTCTGATTACAAGGCAATCTTTGATACTAGGATATCCATACGATTGTATGTTCGACTGGACCATTTTGAAGAGGCAGCTCGCCACTGCACAGCAGCAATCTCCAGTAAGTTTACCAGTAAGCATGCGTTGATCTTTCATCTTGCTCCTTTTTTCGTAAACTTAAATCCCTCCATTCCAGGCAACTGCCTTGGTGAACAAAGCTGAGAAGCCAGCAGGTAAATCTTCCTTTTCTACAAAACTGGATTTTGCTGACTAACAAAGCTAGCCGCCGGAGCCGGCCAACAAGACGCTGCAAAGTCCCGGAACTTAACCTCTCCGGAGCCGCCAAAGAGGCGAATTCACGACTTGTGCACCAAAGACAGCGTAAGTGATTACCATTGTCATTGTCATTTTTGTTCTAAATACATCGTTTCCCAGGCTGATGCAACCGGCGAGCTGTCCAAGCAATCGCTCACGACATCTTCCAAGCAGAGGCTTTTGGCGTCGCCATTTAGCAAGGCCCAAGTTTACAAGCCGGGAGGGGTTCAAAACCCACTCCAAACAAGCAAGCTACAACTCAAGCTTCCCACGACCTCGGAGATGAAGAGACCATCCTCGAATCGCCACTCATCCACGATACGGAGCTATGAGGCCACCCTCAAAGGGATCGAAAGCCTGTCCTTTGAGGCACAGAAGAAAATCAAGTAGCTTCTTATAAAAGTAGTCCTGTACTTACTAGCTGGTGTTTAGTGAGGCCATATTGTTCTTCATGGTCATTCGATGTTAGCAAATATCTAGGGTTCTTGCGATGGATGGGAAGAGTTCGCTTGTTCCGCGGCTTGGCGACGGCAGCGATTCGATGCGCCGCACCAGCTTCGGCAGCGCCGCCGCGGGCGCCCGATCAGCAGGCGGCCGCGCTGGTGTCGGCGCTGAAGGTATGTGGCAGCATAAGGGATCTGCGCAAGGGCAAGGCGATCCACGCCCAGGCGGCGGAGAGCAGGCAGCTGGGGATCCATGTCGTCAATGCGCTGGTGGACATGTACGCGAAATGCGGCAGCATGGAGGATTCCCGCCGCGTGTTCGACAGCATTCTTCACCCAAACGTGATGTCCTGGAACGTTTTGATGCTGGGCTACGTCTCCAATGGCGAGAGCGATGTGGCTCTGGATCTCTTCGAGAGGATGCAAGCCAGGCGGTCGGGCTGCAAGCCAAACTCCAGGAGCTTCATGGCCGCGTCCAAGGCTTGTAGCAGCCTCGCGGCGAAGGAAGACGCTGTTTTGGTCGATGGGAAGCTCGTCAAGGAGGCTAGTCTCGAGACCGGCAGAGGCATCCACTCTCAAGCCAAGCAGATGGGACCGTCTTGCAGCGAAGACGTTTTCCTCTCGAGCTCGCTGATCGATATGTACTCCAAGTGCGGCAGCATGCTCGATGCTCGATCGGTCTTCGATGAGATGCCACGGCGAGACGTGGTCTCCTGGAACGCTTTGATACTGGGCTACGTAGAGAATGGAGAAAGCGAGGTCGCCCTCGAGTTCTTTGGGAAGATGGACTGTTCGCCAAACTCTCGGACTTTCGTTGCTGCGGCCAGGGCCTGTGCGAATCTAGCAGTGAAAGAGGAGGCCACTCAAGAATATGGAAAGATGGTGAAGACGAGGAGCCTGGAGAAGGGGCTCGCTGTTCACGCTGGAGCTATGGAAAGCCACTGCTATGGAGATATTTTCGTGGGGAGCAGCCTTGTGGACATGTACTCGAAGTGTGGGAGCATGGCCGACGCGCGGATGGTTTTCGAGAGCATGCCTCGTCGTGATGTCGTGCTCTGGACGAGCTTGATGCAAGGCTTTGTGGACAACGGGGAAAGCGAGCTGGCTCTCGTGTTCTTCGAAGATATGAAGCTATCCGGGTGCTGTCCAAACTCTCGAACGTATGTTGCTGCGCTTGCCGCCTGTGCGAGCTCGGCAATGCGAGAAGAAGCGGTGGATGTCGACGGGAAACTCGTGAAGAGAAAGAGCTTGGAAACTGGGGTGGCTATCCAGGGTGAAGCCTCAAACAACAGGTGCTGTGAGGACGTGTTCGTGGGGAACACATTGATCGATATGTACGCGAAGTGTGGGAAGCTAGAGGAAGCTCGCAAGGTCTTCGATGGCATGGCTGGCCGAGACGTGGTTTCGTGGAACGCAATGATCCAGGGATCTGTTGGAAGTGGAGACAGCAAGCTGGCCTTGGAGCTGTTCTTCGGCATGGCTCGGGAGAACGATCCGGACGAGAGAACGTTTATTGCTGCGCTCATGGCCTGCGTCCATCTTTCAGCGTCCGAACAACCTGTTCCGCGAGAAGATGGAAAGCTACTGCGAATCCAGAGCCTAGAAAAGGGGATGGAGATTCATTCTCTCGCCACGAAGTTTGGATGCTGTGAGCACAGATTTGTCGGGAGCAGCTTGGTGGACATGTATGCCAAGTGTGGAGATATGGTGAAAGCTCGAGCAGTTTTCAAACGCATGCCTAGCCGGGACGTTGTCGTTTGGACGAGCTTGATCCAGGGATATGTAGACAACGGTGAGAGCGAGCTCGGGCTGGAACTCTTGGAGAGCATGGACTGTGCTCCAAACTCTCGGACTCTTGTAGCGGGACTTACGGCCTGTGGGAACGTTGGGTCCAGTGAAGCTGGAAGGAAAATCCAGGCTGAGCTTTACAGGCGTGGGCTGGAAAACGACCAAGTTGTGGGGACGTGCATGGTAAACTTCTACGGGAAGTGCGGAGTTATGAGTGCGGCCGAGCACTTGTTTGGATCTCTGGCAGTCCGAGATATCGTCGCCTGGAATGCAATGATCACAGGATTCGGCCAACAGGGTGACACGTCGCGCGTGTTCAAAGCCTTTCGCGAGATGCGAGAAGATGGCGTGCGAGCAAACGCGATCACGTTTGTCTCGGTCATCACTGCTTGCAGCCACGGCGGCCTGGTTGAACGAGGCAGGGAGTTTTTCCAGGCAATGGACCCGGACTCTGGCATTGTTTGCGGGATTCATCACTACAGCAGCTTGGTGGATCTCTTCGGGCGTGCAAACCGACTGGAAGAGGCCGTGAAAGTCCTCGAGAGCATGCCTTTGAGAGCGGACGCTGTGGTTTGGAGGAGCGTCCTCGGGGCCTCCCGTAAGTGGAAGAACGTGGAAGTGGGGAGGATTGCGTTCGAGGCACTGACGAAGATCGACGAGAGAGACTCGGCTGCGTACGTTCTGATGGCGAGCATCTACCGGAGCGCGGGGCTGTGGGAGGATCATGATAAGCTCAAGACTATACAGGAGGCGGCCTTGAAAGCGGATAGGAAGAGTTTAAGGATTCATCTACGAGCAGATTGATCTTCATCAAGCGGTCACACGCTCGATGGTGATGGATCACGAACTGGAAGGTAGAAAGGACGGCAGCAACATGGTGGACGAGCTAGAAATTCGATTGCCAGCACCCACAGAGCTGGGAACCAGCTTTGTGGGTTGCCGCAAAGTACACAGGAAAGTCCAGAAGAACGCGTAGAAGAAGGCTGCCACGAAGATGGCGACGCTGACAAGTGTTGTCACGCCTCCTTGATCATGTTCCCTACCACCTTGTTCGTCTCTTCTGGGCCTATGCGGCGGCGTAGCAGTGCTCGAACAGGTGTTGATCAGTGGCAAGCCACAGAGCTGGTTTCCAGCGAAGAGAGCCGCGTCCATGGACGAGAGTTGCGGGCTGTCAGGTATCCGTCCCACCAGGCTGTTGTTGGAGACGTCGAAGACGGTGAGAAACGAGAGGTCCGCCACGGACGATGGTATGGAGCCTTTGAGACGATTGCTCGCGAGCGTCACCCTGGAGAGGTTCTTTGCGTTTCCCAGGGGCTCGGGAATGGGACCGGTTAGCCGGTTGTGGCTCAGGTCCAGCACCTGGAGATTGTAGAGGTCGCCGATGGCCGCGGGAATGCTTCCACTCAGCTGGTTGGAGGAGAAGTCCATGGTTGTCGGGAAGGCGAAGCCAGCGTAGATGAGGCTTTGTGCGCGAACCAGCGGGGTGGTGGTGCTCATGTTGTAGAGCTGGACGTTGGCAAACAGTCGGCCGATGCTTGCCGGTATCTCGCCTGAGAACCTGTTAAGCGAGAAGTCCATGGCTCGTAAGTTCCTGAGCCGGAGAAGCCAATCCGGGATGGAGCCGCTGAATCTGTTGCTTGAGAGGAAGAGGAACTGCAATGTCGAGACATTTTGGAGCATGGCCGGGACTTCTCCAGAGAGGTCGTTCGATCCAACGTCGAGGCCGATCAGCGAGGTCATCTTACCGTAGGAGGCTGGGATTGAACCGATAAGATTGTTGCTGGAAAGCGACAGAAAGAGCAGGCGGCTCAAATTTCCGAAGGTGTCAGGGAGATTTCCAGAGAACTTGTTCTGCTCCAGCCAGAGAGCGATGAGCTCCGTGCAGTTGGAGAGTCCGGAAGGGAGCTCCCCGCCGATGTCGTTGCCGTTGAGAACTAGCTGCTGGAGATGCGAGAGCTGCGAGAGCTCGCCTGGGATGGTTCCAGTCAAGTCATTGCTGTTGAGCCATATCTCTCTGATGTTTGAGCAGTTTCCAAGCTCCAGAGGTATAGAGCCACTGAAACGATTCCTCGTGAGAACCAGCAGCCTCAAGTTCGTCAAGCTTCCCACCCTCGCTGGTACCGTCCCGTTAAACAAGTTTCGCAAGAGGTGCAAAGTCTCGATGCTCGCAAAGTCGCCATCTTCCAGCTCCAGTGGCCCGGAGAGAAAGTTGTTTCCAGCGCTTAAAACCGAGAGCTTGCGTAGCCTTCGCAAGCTCGGTGGCAAACCACCCTGGAGCGAATTGCTGGAGATATCCAAGTACCTGAGCTCCAAGTTCTTGCTCCAGATATCGGGTAGATCTCCGCTAAACTTGTTATACGATATGTCCAGGCGCATCAAGTTCGTCATCTCCCCGAAAGTCTCTGGAATGGAGCCGCTGAGTCTGTTATGCGAGAGCTCCAGTGCCTCCAGTCCCAGGTTACCACCGATGGAGACGCTCCCAGTCAAGTTGTTGATGGACAGGTTGAGCGATCGCAGCGTGGAGCTAAGCTTTGGAACTCTAGCCACTCCCAAGAAGTTCCCACTGAGGTCCAAGCTTTCCATGCTCTCGAGGCTGGAGAGGTTTGCTGGGACCTCTCGCAGAGAATTGGAGCTCAAGTTGAGGAGCTTGAGCCGCGTGTTCTTGCAACCAGCCACCTCCAGCGAGAAGATGTTGTTTTGCGAGAGGTCCAAGCGAGCCAGCGACGGAAGCTCGTCCCAGATGGAAGGAAGAACTCCCAAGAGATTAAACCTGGACAGGGTGAGGGCCTCTACTCGGTTGTCCGAGCTCCACTCCACACCCCGCCATGCTCCTGGATTGGCGGTCTCCTTCCACACTTTGATCCCAAGCCTGTCACCGAGAGAGAGCAGAGCCTGTGTGTCGTTGACGATCCCGGATGGATTCGTGGGGCACTGTGACCGAGATGTTGCGAGAAAGACGAGTAGAAACAAACCCAGCAGCAAATCCGCGAGAGACATGGCCGATACTTTATTCAAACCGACTTATTCTTTCATGTTCTAGTAATCCATTCATCCAGAGTGCAGTCGTCGATAAAACACCAGGAAAATCCACAAGCTATCATCAAAGATGAACGCTCAGGAATATAGAATGTGGCCTTGGAACTTCTTTTGATTCGGACCATGACTTCACCAGTTGGACTGGACCGACCGATGTTCAAAGAAAACCAAGTCAACGAGAATCTAGAAAACAACATGCGCTGCACTTCCAAAGGAACATCAAAACTGGAAGAAACTTATCCTCGTTACGAATCATTCAATCTTTCGAGCGTATTAGTGCTTTCAAGCCGTAGATGATGGTGTCATCTTGATGTAGTGCCTAAAAGATTAAAATGTATGGTGGAGGACCGGTTGGTGTCACGTAGATGTTTGAAGCTCATCGAGGATCGCTGCTGAACTGTGACCGCTTGATCCAAGTTGGCTGGTCCCATACTACGATTCACTCCAGCCTGCTTGACTTGGAAAATCTAGACAAATCCCATGAGCTCATATCCACTACGATTGACTGTTAGGTTCTACTGTAGGAGGAAGCTGTAGGAAGCCACAACTCACAGAGTAATGGTGGACATAAGAGATAAAAGGAAACAGAAGATGAGCTTTTTCAACTCAGTCATAATTTTCAGTCTTCCCAAGTCAATTTTTTATATGTTGTTTAGCATATGTACTGAAAATATAACACTATTCAGGAAAATGTAAAAAGAAGATAACTTATAACAAAGGCACAAAGTAACAAACAAAAGTCAATATTGTCTAGTTGAAAAGTAATAGTTTAATTGAACTACCAAGAATCACCACATGAGCATTCTTCTTTTCTACCGTCAAATACATGAATAACACTTGTGTCTCTCACAATTATCCTTCTCCCTTCCAATTTTGCAAAGGCCTTACAGACCCTGTGGCAGCCCTCACACATTCTCATATTGTTTACGATTCTGACGGTAGCAGTTTTGCTTGTGCTGGTCAAGGCAAAAACAACAGCCAATCTTTCACTATGAGCTTCCGCATCGTCATCGTCTTCCTCAACCTTCGTAAGCTTTTTATGCTTGCTCTTTATCCTTGCATGCAAGCTCTTCAATTTCACCACGATATCTTCACTTCGAGGATGAGAAACAACATCCCCAACCACAAAACTATGTGTCTTATCAGCACCGTCGACCCAAAAGCTCTCCCCAGCCTTTTTCCAAGCCCCCGCCAACTTTCTCATCCTCTCGACTTGCTCCTGCTTGTCCTCCATCCCCACAGTCCGATAGATCTGGGCCATCAACACATACGGGATCGAGTTCGTCGGGTCCAGCCCCACCAGGGCCTCAAACGCAACCTTCCCAAACTCCACACTTCCCCACTTGCGGCAGGCGCTCAACACGGCCGTCCACACCGCCACATCGGGCTCGTACGGCATCGCACGGACCATGTCCACGGCCTCCCCAATCGAACCGGCCCGGCCGAGAAGATCCACCATGCAACCATAATGCTCCAGCGTGGGGGTTATACCGTACACCTTGGCCATTGCATCGAAGTAGGCCTTGCCCCTGGCAACCAATCCGCCCCGGCTGCAAGCTCGCAGCACACAGACAAGAGTGACTTTATCCACCCCGACATTCTCGTCCACCATCTTGTCGAAAACATCACAAGCCCGGGAGCTGTCTCCCTGCTGGGAGTAGGCCGACAGGAGCGCATTCCGTGCAGCCGTGTCTTTGACTGGCATCTCATTAAACGCCCTCTCTGCTTCCTCTATGTCTCCACACTTGGCGTAGAAGTTTATCACGCTGGTGGCTGCCAGGAACGGATCATGGCCGCCGCCTTTTTGGAGCAGCTTCGCGCCACCTTGATCCTCCAGGATGATCGCCCGTCCGGCGTCGAGCGCCATTAAGTTGCCGCAGGCCATGAGCGCGGCCACCAGCGTGATGGAGTTTGCTTGGCAGCTTGATCCCGTCATCTGGCGATAGAGGTCAAGAGCCAACGCACTCTCGCCGTTCTCAGCGTATCCTAGGAGCATCGCATTCCAGGTTGCTACCGTGCGCGATCCGAGATCGATGCCATCAAACACTGCTCGAGCCTCTGAGGTGCTGCCGCAGCTCGAGTACATGTCGACCAGGGTGGTTTGCACGTAAATGTCGAGCAGTCTTTCCGGGTCCTGGAGAGCCTGCGAGTGGAAATCTTGTCCTAGCTTCAAGAACTTTGGCTTGTCAGCGGGATTCTTCTTGGCGCAGCGAGCGCAGGCAGCCAGTCCAGCAACCAGCGTCCGAGAGTCTGGTATCACACAACTCCGAACAAGCTCTAGAGCGGACTCGCTCTCTTCGTTGTCAACGTAGCCGAGCATGAGCGAGTTGACAGTCACTGTGTCCGGGCTCACCATCTGGTCGAAAACAGCCCGAGCTTCGGTCATGCTGCCGCACTTGGAGTACATGCTGACGAGCGTGCTCTCCACAAAACTGTTGATCAAGCCGCTCTTTCGAGCTCGAGCATGAAGCTCTCGACCTTTGTCCAGTATCTCCTTCGAACTTCCAGTAGCGGCAAGCTTCGCACACGCCATGAGTGCCGCCACCAAAACTTTGGCATCCACAACACAGTTCCCGTCCTCCTTCATCCTCTCAAACAGCTCCAAAGCCAGAAGATCTTCGCCATTCTCGACATAGCCGAGCATGAGAGCCGTCCACGAGACTGCGTTGCGCTCTTTCATCTCGTCAAAAACGTTGCGAGCTTGCGCCATGCTCCCACACTTTGCGTACATGTCCACCATCGTGCTCGCTACGTACAAGTCGGAGACAAAGCCACGCTTCGCCGCTGCGGCATGCAAAGCCATGCCCCTCTCCAAGCACCGCTTCTTCACAAGCTGGCCGAGAACTGGATCCTTTCCTTCCCGAGCAGCCGAGCCGGCACAGGCCTTGAGCGCGAAGACAAAGCTCCGCGAGTCCGGCTCGCAGTCCATGGCGTCAAAGAGCTGTAACGCAACGTCACTGTCCCCGGCCGTGACGTATCCCAGGATCAACGAGTTCCAGGTGAAAACGTCGTGCTGCGGCATCCCGTCAAAGAGCTGCTGCGCGAGCGGCATGCTGCCACACCTCCCATACATGGCGATCAGGCTACACGCCATGAAAGGATTGGAGACGAGGCCACACTCGTCCGCCTGCCGGTGAAGCTGCTTCCCCGTGGATAAATGCGTGGAGCTTCGGCAGGATTTGAGGGCAGCGAGTACGCTGGCTGCTGTCACTCCAGATGCATCGCGTTTCTGCGAGGAGCATGGGAGTGTACTTACTGGTTGTGCGAGCTGGAGAGAAGGGCTTCCATGGTTGGTTTCGATCTCTCTCTTTTTGTATTGTGCTCGTCCAGATTGTCCCGCGGCCAGAGTTTTCAGCGAGGCGAGCTTGCTGTGGACCCATTCCGGGCACTCCCTGGCGTTGAGCCACAAGCACTCGCCGGTGGTGGAATGCTTGAAGTCTGGAAACTTGGGCCACTGTACAGACGAGGTCTAAGAAAAAGAAGAGGAAGATCACAAAAGTTCGTAGCATTCTTACGTTTTTAGCGCGATTGTCCCACCAAAGAGAAGGATCTGCGAAGAACTCGTGCCATGCCTGCTCTACTCGCTTTTCTATCGGGAGGAGCCGCTTAAAGACCATCTGACCGAATAGGGTTCTTTGTGTAAGTTTATATTGATCATATATCTAAGGAACAAAAGAAGAGTCTCATCTCAAACCAATGAATGGAGTCACTCGCTTGCATTGTCCACGCGATGAATCGTTGCCAGGATTATTTCCTTGGAATCAAATCGATAACATGGGAGCTTGCCTTGCGAGATTGGAGAAGTAAAAACAAAAAGAATTTATTGCAGCTGCTGAAAGTGTCTCTTACTCTGCAGCGAGAGGAGTGAGCTCCGAAAACACGGGGAAAATCAAAGGAGAACTTACCGGGCTTGTATAAGATTGTGGTCTCGGCGATCATCGAGGTAACGATGTATGGATCCATGTTGGAAGCTGGGCGCCTATCCTCGAAATATCCTGTGCCAGGAAAAAGGAGCACACAGTCAACAATCTCAGCCTGGATCGTGCAGATGGAATATTGACTGGAAAAAAAAAAAAAAACAATGCGGAAAGTCTAGCAAATGCCTACTGCGTGATACGTACCTTTCCCATCTTTCTCAGTATCGCGACCAACGCGGACAGACGCGCCACGATTCGCAACGCCCTGGAGTAAAAGTTTGAGCTTTGAATGGAACGAAAAAAAAAAGAGAACTTTCGTACCCAGGAGAAGGAGTGAATGGTCGCTGTCTCGTGCCTGCCAGTGAGTCTTCTCTCGTTGCCTTCGCCGTAGGCCGAGATGTGCTCCTTGTGCCTCAGTCCAAGCTTCTCGATGGCACTCTTTATGACCTCGTAGCCTCCCTCTTCGCGCATCGACTTGGTGCTGTTCATCGAAAGTCAAGCGTCGAGACAAAGAATAACAAACAACGATGCATACCTGTAGTTCGTGTGGGCACCCGCGCCATTCCAATCTCCTTCGATTGGCTTGGGGTCAAATGAGAGGACCACCCCTGCAATCTCGGTGATCCTCTGAAAAAACAAAGCCAGCGTTTGTTAACGATCTCCACAGGATTGTAAGTTTCACCTCGAGGATGTATCGTGCGGCCCAGAGTTGATCGCCGGCCGAGATCCCCTCGACGGGGCCAACCTGAAACTCCCACTGGCCAACACAACAAAACGAGCGATAAGAGCTTGAACGAGAAAAAAACGAATGCTCTTCCGAAGCTCTTACTTGACCCGGCATGACTTCCCCGTTGATGCCGCTGATCTTGACTCCTGCGTATAGGCAAGCCTTGTAGTGAGCGTTCACAATGTCTCTGCCCCAGGCTTTGTCTGCACCAGTTCCACAATAGTATGGTCCCTGAAGAAACAAAATATCAGTTGAGGCAAAGGAGGAGGAAATGGATTGATTGTGGTCGCACCTGAGCTCCTGGATATCCGTTAATCGGCCAGCCCAAAGGCCACTTCACATCCTTCTGAAGGAGCGTGTATTCTTGCTCAATCCCGTACCTTCAAAATGGAAACGAAGTGGAAATCACAACAGGCCTTTCAGCTGGAAGAGAAAACTTTACCATGTCTCCTCTTTTGCAACGTCCGGGTGGCTGAAGATCTTCGCAGCAGCAGCCCTCTTGTTCGAAGGGATTGGCTCGCCGGTTGGTGTGTAGGCATCGCAGATCACCTGACCAAGGAACCAGTGGATATAATGTCAGACGAAAGCAAAGGAGAAAGACAAGAGCAAAGAGAAAACTCACGAGGATGTTGTTGCCTCTCCGGAATGGATCATTGAATTTCGCCTGGGGACTGGAGACAAGCAGAGTTTTAGAAGTTATCCTCGAGAGCAAAAGAGCAAAACGTACTAGAGAATGACTTCACTGTCCTCCCCAGGAGCCTGGCCCGTGCTGGAGCCATCGAAATTCCACTTTGGGATCTGCTTTAGATCTTCCACCTTTGGGACATCCAAGGTCTGGAGGAGAAGAAACACAGTGAGCAAGCTCACACAACAAGAAGATCCACCAATGCCGGCTGCCGGCCGCTCACCCTGGCTTTGCTCCGGAGATCCATCCCCGATCCGCCGATCCTGCCAACAAAATCCAAGAATCTCAGCACGAACGAGAGCACGGGGAGCTGGCATTGTCCGAGCGACGCACCATATGTACTCCGCGATCACCTTCTTGCTGCACGAGATGTCAAGATCGACGAGATCCGTGAGACGCGACATGGTCGATCGCTCCGCGCGGGCGCCACAAAAACCTAGAAATAACGAGAGAGAGAGAAGGGAGCTCTTTAGCTCCTCCAAGGAATGAAAAGCTATGGAGGGAGGGCAAGCATAAATAGGACCGTCACACGACGTGTACGGCAGCCCTGGTTTCGTACGACTTTGTACGCTAACGTTTGCGCCAATTTGCGATGCTGGCCAGGCACGAGATAAGTCCCATCTTACAATTCGCAAGCCGTACAGGTGTGGCCACCACTGGCCTACGTACGAAACAGCTTTTATGCGGCTGCCCCTTCGAAAGCTCCGTGACAATAGCTACAATACAATGAATCTATGTGACGACCAGGAGAAAAGTTTATATTCTTCCACTTCGATCGAGAAGATTCCACTCCACCTAGTAGATTATCCAAAAGCTACCACACTCAAGCTAACAAATTACCGTATATTTTATAGTACAGACCACTGTGAGCGTGCTCAAGCTCAAACATGCCGCAATGCAGCTAGCCTTTGCTCCAGATCGTCCACTCCGGAGCTAAACAACAGCGAAAAGGAAAAAAAAGTGAGTTTTTTCCTTCGTTTTCTTTCGAGAAGAGAGTCGAGAGAACGAGAATTACCTTCCTAAAGTTTGAGATCTCGTTTTGCTGGCTTTTCCCCTGGGAGCCGACGATAGCTGCGCTGCGATGTCCACTCCAATCTCGTCGAGTACCTGGTCGGCTTGTCAGAGAGAGTGGGGAAACGAAGCTCAAGTGATTTGTGTACCTGGTTTGTGAGCTCGTCGGTCTCCTCCTCGGCATCGTCATTGTCTAGTGCATCGTCGATGGAATCCGACATCATCTCGGTCTGGGAAAGCGATGGAAGAATAAAAGAAAGAATTTTAACCGCTCGCTATGCAGCATCAAAGAAAACAGGAAATGTACCGTCATATCCATTTTCGCGGACTGCCGCTGGAACTCTTGCATTACTTTAGCTTGCTTCGAAGGCTCCATTTTCTGCGAGAGGAAAGAAAGCAAAAGAGAGCTACTTAGCAAAGCTGGAAGCCATAGCCGAAAGCAAGAAAAACTGGAAACTCTGGACGACACCGAAAGGGAGACGAACTAAACTTAAAATTCTCAGAGGAGGAAGAAGTATCTATCTGACCGACCTTATTCATGGCTTCCATGGCTTTATTAGCTCCTTTCATTGCTCCACCAACAGCAGTATTCGCGTACATAGCCTGGAACAAGCAATCAATCCATCAACAGTCAGTGGCTCAAAACTTAGACATCTTAAATCTTCTTTTTTTTCTCAGCTGCTAACCTGAGTGTGTGTGGCAACACCCCGCATTTGTGCCCGGCTTCCCTGAAGCTTTGCTATTTGCTGCCGAAGCCTGATAAGTTGCCTGGCAAGGATTTTCACTGCTGCCTGCTCGATCCCATTACACAAACACACATTAAAACTTCTTCCAGAGAACTGTAAGAGCAAGTACCTCATTTCCACTCTTGGCAGTCTTCTTAATCTCGGCCACAAGCTTCTTCTCCTGGACAAATTCAAGGCTCAAATCCACCGTGAACAAGGGAAAAAGCCGTTGTTTCCTGGCCAAAGTTTCATACCTCGAGCTGCAGGCTCCCAATCTCTCGCTCAATCCCTGGATTTCCCAATGTCAGTGACCTCCCGGACAAGGAAAACCCCAAATACCTCGTGTCGCCACCGCCATCTCCCTCTTGCTCGTCCGCAACGCATCTGAAATCCAGAGGCTAGGTCAGAGAAGAGCGCGTGGGAACGAGAAAACAATGTGGCTCCACCTTTGGCAGTGGTCTTCTTCTTGAAAAACTTGAGCATCTTCGACGAGGATCTCTAGAAACCCTAAATCCCAACCCTTTGCTGGCACAAAGTTACCGTTGATAGCCAATCTCAGCCGTCAAAAGCCCCCACAAGATTCTGGACATCGATGTAGTCAAACAAGCTATCGATTAATTTTGCCAAAGATTTGCTTCAACATGCAAGAATATATAGCAGTTTTGTTTAATAGAAAAGAAGAATAAGAGCTAGAATAGTTAGATAGCTAAGCAGCAAAGCTTACTTATATTAGATCTTTTTAATAATCTGAACCACGTCTTCATCGTCTAGTTCGTGCTCCTGGAACAAAGGCAGAGGCTTTCTAAACGATCGAGGCGCAAAAACAAAGAAGAACAACTAACATACCTTTCCTACACGTTGCGGCTTGTGTTTCGCACTAGATCCCCAGACTAACGCGCTGGAAGACGCAGACAAGCGCGTTTTAATCAGCTCCAAAGATTTCAGAGATGTGCGTGGATACTTACTACTTGAATTGTTTGAGCATGTCCTTGTGGATTCTCAGGCAAAAGTCCTCCACGGTGCGCTTCTTCGCTGAAAGTATAACCGGATCCTCGTAGTCCGGACTCATGGCCTTCGGTTTCGTGTACACTCTCACCAAGTCCAAGTACTCCCAGACTTTTTCCAAGAGTCCATCCAAGTTCCACTCCAGATGTGCGCTATGGAAACAGGAAAACCTTAGAGCCGGCGACATTTTTGCAAGAAAACCGAGCTCACCTCACTGGACAGTAATGCGGCAGCTTATCCAGAATCTCGAGCTCTTCCAACGTGACCTGATCAATCTTGTTGACGGCATAGACGCAGGGTATGTACATGCGATTCCCTTCAATGACATCGATCAGATCATCTGCAGTGGCATCGTATCTCAGCGACACGTCCGCGTTGTGTATCCTGTATTCCCCGCAGATTGCCTTCACCGTTTCCAGGTCCAGGAGCGTGTTTGAAACAGTAGATGTGAAGTTTATGCCTCCTTTGTCTTTCCTCCTGAACGTAAGATTTGGTGGTTCTTTATTGAGCCTGAAAACGAACAGAGACATTTTTAGGCAATGAAAAGAGAAAGAGAATCAAGAAAGCAAAGCAAGCTTGCCTTATTCCAAATCCTTCGAGCTCTTTCTCGATGAGCCTCTTGTGTGTAATGGGCTTGATTGCGTCCAGAACTATGATGATGCAGTTGCAAGTTCTTGCGGTACTGATAACCTGCCAGGACAAAGACATTTGAGTAGCTCTTCATAGCAATATTCTCAAAAAATTCACCTTACCTGGCGACCTCGTCCTTTTCCATCTTTTGCACCTTCGATGATACCAGGGAGATCGAGAAGCTGGAAAGAAAAGATTAGAGTTACACACAACGTTTTAAGTTTGGCCAAGAAACAAACTATCCACACCTGGATCTTTGCTCCCCGGTACTTGATCACACCAGGAATGCAAGTAAGAGTTGTGAATTCGTAGGAAGCAACCTACAAGAAAAAACACACATGAAAGCTCAGCGAGAGAGACGAGTAAAAGAAAACTAGCAAAGCGAGAAGTACCTCAGAGAAAGTTCCCGTTAGCTTGTTCAAGAGTGTCGACTTCCCGACGGAAGGAAATCCAACGAGTCCCACACGCGAATCTCCACTCTTGGTCACGTCGAATCCCTCTCCAGCTCCACCGCCTCCTTTGGAAGTCGGGGCCAAAATCTCCCTTCTCAGTTTCGCGAGCTTTGCCTACACGCCCGGATCATCACATTGGAACTGTGTATAGCGCATTTACCTTGAGCAGTCCCAGATGGTGCGCTGTGGCCTTGTTCTTTTGAGTCCTCGCCATCTACGCAAACAAGAAACCATCGATCGGGCGATCAATGCAGCCGAGAAAGCGCACCTCATCTTCGATGTCCTTGATCTTCTGCATCACGGTCGCCATGGCGCCCGCCTCTTCTCGCTCGTTCCTCTCGCGCAAATATTTAGGGTTCTTCCAGACCTATCGTTACTTAACTAGCATTTAAAAAAATTTCGTTTTCCTTCCATCAAAACTTTGTAACAAGAGTCACGAGCCTGTGTCCATTGGATAGCATCCTAAAACACGCATGAATGGAGCAATCTCCTGAGAGAAAACAAGAGAAACGGGAACTTTAGCTTGGATCGTGTGAACTCGATACGAACCTGTAAGTGGCCGAGAGCGTTTTGTGCTCTTGGGTCCGCCATAGATGCTTGAAAGTCTATGTAAAACAAGTAGTCGAAGTACCTGATGGAAGAGAAAAGCATGTAAGACATGGAAAAGAGTTTGTTTCTCAGTACAGACTTGGCTACTCCGGTGTTGCTATCGTCCACAATCCTCAGTGGTTTCTTCCGCTGCGGTCTGCTCTCTATCTGCAGAGACAATGTAAACGAAGAGAAAAGATGAGCAAAATATGTACCTTGGTAAGATTTATATCTCGCAGCGCAAACACTGCAAGCGCCTTAAACAGGACACCCGGCCCCTCTTCAAGTGTAAACACAACACTTGTCTTACACAACGAAACAATTGGATAAGATTGTTAAAAATCCAACGCTGGTTACCTTGAACGGACGATCATTCCTTGGAATGACAGGATCCCTTGCCAGCATTAAGAAACGAGTGATGTTATCGGAGTCATCCTGTTTTGGTTTTGAGACGATTAAAACGAAAAAACCCGAATGAAAATTCTACCTGTATGCCTTCGGCTAAAACGTCAAGCCCGTATATCTGAGCTGCTCGGGCACTGGCAACCGCCCCTGCATCTCTCAAGTTATTTTGCGAGACATACTGGAGCACGGAAGCATAGAAAGTAAGAACAATACTCCAAATAAAAAGGGATGCCTTGCCTGGGCTGCTCCGGCCGTGTCGTCGACTGCCTCGCGTGTAACTCCCAGCTTAGACAGTGTCTGCTCACACTGCGCTAGAGCCTGAAGAAAAACCTCAAGACCAAAATAAACAACGCTAGAGAAGTACAACTAACTTGAGAGTGACTAAGAACGCGCTTCAGCTCCTCTGTCTTGACGCCGGGAAGGCCCAAGAGGCAATGGTTAACTGGGAACTGCACTTCACCCACAATATGTAGCCGGTGGCGTAGCAGAAGGTCGTAGTTACGATGAATGCTTCCTCCTAGCGAGTTCTCAATCGGTAGCACCGCCCTGTCCACCAGCCAGAGTTCCACAGCCTACCTCCAAAGTTTAGAGCCATAAAACACTCAAGAACAATGCAAACCTGGAATGCACCTTCGAACTGCTCGCAAGGGACGGCTTCGCAATTCGGATAAGCCTTACAAGCGGCAGCTTCACTGTAGGCACCAGGCACGCCCTGCAAGCCGAGCCAAGTGATTGAGGACAAGAAAAACGAAAAAGACTACCTGATAAGCAACTCGTAACTTCGACCCTTGTCCAGGCGATGTCAAGCTTGTCACAGAAAGAGGCCCTGGAACAGCACAAAGAGTTCGGATAGGAATGTAGCAAAAGGTCACTCACTTGGCAGCGTATCCAGCTCAAATCTGGGCTCCATGTCGGGCTTGGAGTCCTGTTGCTGACTAACACAGGCTCCCCGGACGAGCTGACGCTGGCCCGAGACGCAACGGTAATTCTCTTGCCTGCGAGCTTCCATGGAGACCCAACAAGGCCATGCAGAGGAAGAACAAGACGAGGAAGACGATACTATTTGAGATGGGCCACAGTGAGTAATAATACCCTTTGGATGGAGGGCAATGGCCATGAGCAAAATATTCCTACACGAATCAAAATAGTCAAGACAGCAGAGACAAAGAGAAGTTTCTTACCTCGCATCAAGTAGTTTCTTCGCCGATCCTCGCGCGCATCGAATGACGCATCTGTTCCAACCGGGAGTTAGAAGGAGAACGATGGTGGAAGAGGTGTGTCTTACCCTCCCAGCGACCAAGAACCCTAATTCTTCATCTTGCAAGCATTAGATATGGGGCTGCGTTCGTCGGATCCAGCTTCCTGGCCGCCTCGGCCGCCCGCGCCGGATCGCAATGGATCTTGGAAGATCCCAGCAGGCTCGTCCAGGTAGCGTCGTTGGGAGAATGAGGCATCCCCCTGAGCAGCTCCTCCGCGTCGCCGAGCTTCCCTGCCCGCCCCAGCGCGTCCAACACGCAGTGGTAGTGCGCCACGCCCGGAATCACGCCGAAATCCACGATCATCGAGCACAGGCAGCGCTTGGCGCCCTGGACGAGGCCGATGTAGCTGCACGCCGCCAGCGCGCCGATGAAGCTCACGCCATCCGGCGCCAATCCCTCGGCACACATCTCGCGGAGGATTTCCAGCGCCTCGCGGAGATTCCCGTTCTGGGCAAACGCTTGAATGACCCCATTCCAGGACACCGCATTGGGACATTGCATTCGATCAAGAACCATCCTGGCCGTTACCAGGCCGCCGTTGATGGCCTCGCCGTGGATCAGGGCCGTCCACGCCACCACGTCGCGCTCGCAGTCCATCCTCCAGAAGGCCCTCCTCGCGTCCTCCAGATGCCCGCTCCCGGCATAAGCCGCGACCATGGCCGTCCACGTCACCACGTCCTTCTCCGCCGTCCGATCGAAGAGCCAGCCGGCCAGCTCCACATCGGACGACGCCGCGGCGATCATCGCGTTCCACGAGACCGAGTTCCACTCGGGCATGGCGTCCAGGAGCACTAGCGCGTGATCGAGGTTTCCAGCCATGGCGTGCGCGGACACCATGGCGCTCATCGATGCGAGGTTCTTGGCCGGCATTCTCGCGAAGATCTCTTCCGCGCGGGCGATTTGCCCCGCGCAGGTGTACGAGCCCAGGATCGCGTTCCAGGAGAGGGAATCGTGCTCGGGCATGGCGTCGAAGATCAATCGCGCTTGCTCGACCGCTCCATCCGACGCTTGCGCCTGGAGGATCGTGTTCCAGGAGACGATGTCACGCTGCGGCATTTTCTTGAAGATCTTGGCGGCCTCGTGAAGATTCCCGGCCTGGGCAAGCGCCGCGATTGCCAGATTCCAGGAGACTGTGTCGCGGGCGGGCATCTTGTGGAAGATCGACATCGCGGCGCGGTGGTTGCCGCTGTGGCTAAATCCGGAGATCATTGTGTTCCAGGAAATCAAGCTCGTCAGTGGCATTCGCGAGAAGAGCTCTAGCGCGAGATCCAGATGCCCGGCTTGGGCATACGCTCCAAGCATGCAATTCCAGGAAACTAGATCTGGATGTGGGATCTGATCGAACACTTTCCTTGCCCTCTCGATCTGGCCGCGCTGGGAAATCGCAGTGAGAATCGTGTTCCAGGAGATTATGTTGATCTCTGGCATGGAATCAAACATTCTTTTGGCGCTATCAAGGTCTCCGTCCTGGGCAAACGCTTGGATCATCGCGGTTCTAGAGACGATATCCGGGGCCGGGCATCGATTGAAGAGATCAATCGCTTGCTCGAGATCTCCGGCAGTGACGCACGCCTGGATCATCACATTCCAAGACACCGCGTCCCGATCGGCCATGGCATCGAAAAACTCTCTGGCGCGATCGAAATCCCCGCCGGTGGAGTACGCCCGGAGCATCGTGTTGCTCGACACTAGATCCCTCCTGGGCATCGCCAAGCACAGCGACTCTGCCTCTTGGATCTCCCCCCGATCGGCGTATGCCTTGATCAGGGAATTCCCGGCCACGGCATCTTGCTGCGGCATCTGGTGGAAGAGATCGCGCGCGCGCTGGAGCTGGCCATTGCGGATCAGGGCCGCGATCATGAGATTCCAGCTGAAGGAGTTCTTGGCAGCGGTGGCGGAGAAGAGCGCCGCCGCCTCCTCCACAGCGCCGCAGCGGCCATACATCTCGACGAGGAGATTGGCGAGGAAGACATTGGAGTGGAGAGCGCCATCGCGGAGGATCCGAGCGTGGAGCTCGCGGCCCAGCGAGAGATCCCTAGCATGGCCGCAGTGCCTGATCGAGTCGGGCAAGCTTAGCGGCGGCGGCATTTCCGGACGGGATTCGAACCATGGCGGCCTTTAGCCCTTGGAGAGGAGATTTTTAGGGTTTATAGCTTTAGGGCAGAGAGGATGAGATGAGAGACGATGGAGCTCGGCAGCGTTGTGGAGCTCAGCTCGTCGGATGAGAATGACGATTTTCTCCTGCCGATGAAGCGCATCGCTCCCGATGACGATGACGACGACGATGTGATTATTATCGAGAAGTCGCAGTGCACGGCGGCAACCCGGCGCTCCTCCTCCAGGCGGCCTCCGCGGAAGATCGAGGCGCTGGTCGAGGATGATTTCGAGTGCTGTATCGTGGCTAGCACTTCCAACTCCAGGCTATTCCAGGCGGTGGATGTGGATGGGGACGAATTGGTGGTCACTGGAGAAACTGGACCGGTAAGTTCACGATGATCTAGAGTTTTTCTTCGCTGTTCTTGTGTTCTTGTTTTTTCATCGATTGTTTTGTTCTAAAGGAAGGAATGGGCTTTGTAGGTGGCATGCAGGGATTTTCCTCACGCTCGACATCTTTGCGTGCGTTTTCCTTTCAGTGCTACGCCACACATAGACTTCTGTGAACAAGTAAGTGCCGGATTAAACTTTTTTCCTGGACGAACTCGACACTTATAGATCATCAATCCATTTTTCTTTTTTCTTTTTTTTTTTCTTCTTTGTTCTAGTGCCACTGCTTTGTTTGCGACACATTAGCACCCTGTGCTTACTGGTCGACTCACTGCGACGCTTCCGACAAGGAAGCTCAGTGGCTGACGATGCGAAAATCGAATAAGACGCCCGAGTTGGCTCTCTTACCGCCGGTTGCGAAGATCCAGAGACCAAGACCACCTCAAGCAACTCATGCAAGAAGAGTAACAGCAGCGCCACTTCTTCGGCCAACAGTAGTAGCAGCAACAGTGACACGACCACTGCCACCACCTTTAGTACCGCCGCAGTTTCCACCATTCGCCTCAAGCTTCGCGAAGCCGCCGGCAGTGGGAACAGCGACCATGTCCGACTATGCTCTGGGCCTCGCGAAGCGAGTTCCCAAAGTCAGGTACTACACAACGTCAGGCTCAACGAGCAGTGTGGCTAGAAATCTAGGTGGGGTGAGAGGCGCCCGTCCTCCAGCTCCGACGGTGACAGGGAAGAATGCTCCTTCTAGACAGCCGCCAGGAAGCGCTACCGGCAGTGTTAGACAATTCAGAACAGCGGCGTCCGTGATGGAACAACAGCAAAGTGGTGCTCAGCACTTATCACCAACAAGACCGACAAATGGTGGTGTGGTTAGAGCCGAGTTAGCATCAACAGCGGCTACAGCAACAGCAACAGCAAGAAAAGCAACGGCGTCATCGCTATCGCCAGGGGCACCGACAGCAGGACCGACATTAGGAGGATGGACAGTATCCGCAGCACCGCCATCGATTATGACGGAGGGAGCAGCAGTGGACAAGAACAGTGGTGCTTTAAGGCCGGACGCGAGCGCGAGCTCCACCCGGCTGGTGAAGAGGACGGCGAGGCCCACCGCTCAGGCCACCGTCCGAAAGGCACGGACGCAGCAAACGAGCAAGCGATCATCCGGCAAATTGGCGGTCGCCCCTGTGCCGGGTACTACGAGCGCTCCAGCGCAAGTCCTTCCAGCCGCTCACCCGCCGACGGTATCGCCGTGCCCGAGCCTCCATAACTTGGTTGGCGGAAGTGGATCCCAGTGCGGGGATTTGGAGAGGATGAGCAGTGGTGGCTTTGGCGGTGGCGGTGGCGGTGGCGGTGGCGGTGGCGGTGGTGGCGACGAGTACCTTCTCGCCCTGGAAGCTCTTTTCGAGTTAAACCAGCCGTGATTCGTAGTCGTCATGAATCTTGCTAGTATCGGGCCGCGTGTAAATTTTCACGTGACGCGGAGGTACAAAAATCTCGCTTTTTCTTTCGTGAAAGAAGATTTTGTTCCTTTCTTGCAGCTATAAGCTGGACTGGACAAGTGCAAGTGCGCGCAATCACGTGTCCGCCACGCCAGCTCGTGGATGACGTGGCATTGGGGAATGGTGCTGACGTGTACCCTTGACTTTTTTAAGGGTTTCCCCTTCTTTTTAAAGGAGAGCTGCTAGGCAGTTTGGGAACCAGATTCGACACATGTCTGATATGCTAGGCTTTTCTTTTACGGCAGAAATTAAAAACTAGCTTTTTCCAACCTTTTCCGCGTATACTAGTATTTTTTTTTTTGTGCTTGTGTGCCATTGGCTACCTATATATACCTGTTGATCCTGTTGGTCGGTGAGTTTCCTGTTAAGATTTGTCTATATCGAGCGAGCTATGGCGAAACAAAAGGAAAGGTCGAGAGAGGTTTTTAGCTGCTGGCTTCCACGGTCGTCTGGACGCTGCGGATGCACGCCTTGCCGTCGAGCTTGGCGTAGAAGCGCTTCTTATAGTCGGAGAAGGTAAACTCCTTGTAGAGTGGCGGGTGGCTCTCGTCCAGCAGCTCCTCCACCGGCGACACCACCGTATTGAACGACGGGTTGTAGAAGAGCGCGATGGAAAGCCTGGGGCACTCCGAGTTGAGCACCACCCGGTGCTCGACGCTCTTGTACTTCCCGTTGCTCAAAACCTGCCCAAGGGGGATAAAAAAGATAAAGAATGACATGAGTGCGAGCCGAAGAATAAAACCAGATCTCTCTTTTTTGCACTTCTGTCCCTGTATCTTATGCTTGATTCTCTCGGACACAGGGAAGGACTTGAAAATCATTTTACCTGTAGCTGGTCTCCCACGTTTACAACGAAGGCACCGGGGAGTGGCTTGACAGGAATCCATTGACCCTCGTTGAGCACTTGGAGACCCGAGGTTGCGTCCTGGAGCAGAATTGTGATCCCTCCCACGTCCGAATGGCTGCTCAGGCCGAGAGCCAGCGCCGGATCGGGACAAGGCGGATAGTAATTGAGCAGGAGGAAGCGCTCGTTTGGTGTGCCGAATGCCGCGTCCAGGAACTCGGGAGAGAGGCCGAGGCTTTCCGAGAGAGCCCGCAATAGTGACTTGCAGAGAGAGCCCACTGCCTCGCTGTAGTTAACTGCAGTCTCCCTGGATGTGCAGAGAGAAACAGAGTAAGCCTTGGAGCTTTTGTAGAAATGGAGAGAAGCAAAACGGAGGAAAGTGTGGGTGGAGTGAGTGGCTTGCCTGTAGGAGGGAGGATTCGCCGGCCACGACGAGACGTTTTCTTCCGAGAGAGGATTGCAGGAGTGCCGGAGGTAGTCGCGCCAGTCGAAGGTTTTGTCCTCGTAAGGATTAAAGCTCGTCCCGTACATTGTCATCTTGGAAGACATGCTGGTGGCGTGATACACCATCTTCTCCTCCACCGGCAATTCAAAGAACTCATAGGCCACTTCTTTCATCTTCTCCGTCGTCGCCACCGGGACTCCGTGATTTGTCACCTGAGAAACAGACAAAAGGTGATTTTGGAGGAAGAGTTAGATCGGCGGACTGAAAACAACACATGTATATCCTAGCTGGAAGAAACATACAAAACTTTAGATCGCAGACAGCAAGAAAAAACAAGCCTTGGAAGAAAGATCCAAACCTGGAAAAATCCCCACTTTTGGCAGGCTTGTCCGATAGCCGCGATGGCCTTGGGCCTGTTGCCGCTGTTGCTGAGTTCCCGGAGGTCGATCACTGGAATGTCTTGTGTGTCGGGGCAAACTTTGGACTTGCACAAGCGCTGGTGCTCGGGCTGGATATAAATATCCGGGACGATACCCATACCACCATCCACCAGCACCTTAACACCTCCCAGATATGGACGCTTGTCTACTGTACTGCTCGCGCTCAAAACTCCCATGGCTAGCCTCTTTTACTCTTAACCCTCAACTTCACACACTCATGCAAGGCTTTGCTCGAACTGCATTTCTGCTTTATAGGCAGGAGAGGCAGGACAAGTCAAAGTATCAGGCCGTATGTCATGTACAGGGAAACGTAAAATAAGCGTATAGATATCACTAGAACGTAGAAAACACATAAAAGGAAGAAACTAAATGCATTTGGTAAGAAAGAGAGCGGGCTTACACTGACATGTTGATATCCCCTCTCCTTCTCGCCGCAGAAAAGCTATCTTGCGTGGTCTTCTGTGAGCCAGTAGTACACAATCCTGAAAAAAAATACACAGAGAGAGAGAGAGAGGGGGAGGGGGAGAGAGAGAGAGAGAGAGAGAGAGAGAGAGAGTGAGAGAGAGAGAGGGAGGGGATTAGTTTAACTCTTCGAGGCAAGAGAAGAGTGATCTACTTAAAATTCCACTTTCTGTAATCAGCTGTCAGCTCCTCCGGAATCCATGAGATCACCGCTGAGGCAGTGCATGACCCCACCCTGTGAGATCATCCTTGAAAGATCATCCGCCCGCTCTACACCGTCCAATTGTCTTTCTGGAAAACGAGCAGCGAGAGGATTGGTCTCTCCCGCGAAGAAAATGCGGCACATAGAAAAAGCCTCGACACTTGATTTTCAAAACCCGGAGAGCGTCCCACCTTTTCTCCATCGATGTAGAAAGGACTGCCTTGACAATGCCGTGCCAACCATCCTTAAAAACCCGAGACCCCCGAGCTCTCCATTCCAACTAAACTTCCAAAGCTTGCTTCTTCTTCCTTGTTGCTACTATGTCTTTTTCACCAGATCAGCCCCGCTGACAAACCGGGCAACCATGGATATGACTCGGATTGGAGCTCCCATCAATAGAGCATCAGAGAATGGAACTGCGGCCATGGAAGGCCTCCTCCTTTCTCCCGTCTCCTTCATCACCCTGTTTTTCTTCTCCGGCAAGTGGGTGTGACTGATAACGATGAAACACGAGGGAACTTAAAGACGAATCAGGCCATGGCAGTGTCATCAAGGGGGTGGTGAATGGTGGAGGGGAAGCAGCAGCAGTAATAGCAGGAAAAGTGGAAGGCGGATATTTTTCCGCACATTGTTGTAATTGTCATCCACAGCCACTTGCTCCATCCCTTTTCGAGCGGTGGTGGTGGTCTGCACGTCAACTTCATCTTCTGGGGATGTGCTCTTCATCTTCCGAGCAGCCGGAGCCAATCCGATTGACCCGACACTGTGGCCATTTGTCAGCTGACTGATAACCAAGCTTTGGTCGTTCAACTGCAAAAGAAAACAGAAAGCATGACACGAAAAACAACTTACCTACAGAATCGAAGAAAAAAGAACAAGAGACTTTTCTCGCAGGCCTTTGAAGTTAGCTTGCCATTCTCGGCAACGAGCTTCTCCAGCACCGAAGCCGCTGCTGCTTGCTGGAGTTTTAAATCATCCACCACTGTAGGCTCCTCCTCACAAATGCCGTCCTGGATTGAAAGTCTTGATACACAGAATCCATCACATTTTTTATGCCAACCTGGGCGTGATCATTTCGATGAGCGCGAGCTGCCAGGTCCAGCAAGCGAGCAGCAACATTGTCTCTTTCCTGTATCAAACCATCCACGCGACCTTGCAAGAACTCAATCTTGCATGGCATCCGAGACATATAAAAGAGAGAAAGGACAAATAGACTCCAAATCTTTGTGACGAGGCCTTGGATCTCTCCTCGAATGGCCTGCATTTCTTGCTGCCAGCCATTCTACTAGCACACAGGTGTCGTTGATCCAGGCGTGCCTCCTGGATATTAGCTTGTTTGAGCTCATCAACGCCCGACAGATCGATCCCATGGCCTGGCTCCTTCTGCACCAGATCCTCGTTAGAATTGCCAGATTTGCCCCCCTGTTTCTCTTTCTTCCGCTCTAGCACCGTTTAAATGGAAACTTATACTATGTTCCGTTATGATATTAAATTTATTTACCTAGATAAACTAAATTATAAGCGCCTGGAATTATTATTAGTTTCATTAATTAATATAGATCTTAATTATTTCTCTTCTATTTCTATACAGGAAAGATGAATCTTCCAACACACAAAGACCAGAAATCAGCATTTTCTATGGACACTCGTTACTCCCGATATCCAACAAGCATAAAAATTACAATATAATAGTTGAATATAGTAATCCTCAAAACTCTAGCTAGTTGGCGAATGAAAATCTTTGTGGATTTCTCAGCTGGGTTGTATGATAGAGCAGATATTCTCTGTTTTCTTGTGCGGACCTTTACTGTAAATCCTTGTAATTAGGCATATATAAAAATCCTTTCACCACCGACCTCTGCGTTGCAGCAGCAGCAAAAAAGCTCCACTCCCAGTGGAGAGTAGTGCGTGGCAATGTCTCTCAGCGTGGGGGAGCTGACACAGTCTTTCTTGGCTGCCTATAGATTGACACTTAGGCCGCGTTGTCATCGCCTTGAGCCATTGTCATGCTAGCTCTTTTCCAGCTAGTCTCCTAGCCATTTATCACTTTATGGCTGCATGGAAACTCTGTGCGCTTATCAGTACGAAGAACTTGACGAGCGAACCAGCCTTTTTCATGCGCCACGAGTTCCTGTTGAGTTCTTCTGGCCATGATGTACGGGTATGACTTCCTCGTGCTTGTGCTCTTTCTCGCGATGCGTGATTCCAGGTAGCAAAGAGGGGGGAAAGATTAATCTATACGGGAGGAAGATCGCTGCAGCATTGCGGGGATAGATCCCTAGCGGGCAGCAGCTGGGGCTGGATTTTGCCATGAGCAGCGTCAGAGGAGGTATCAATAGTACTCTCACTTGGTGCTTTAATTCTATCCAATTTTCCCATTGTTGTACTTTGGAAAGCTCTAGCTGGTGTTGCTCTCTCCCTCTTCACCAAGAAAGCTCTAGATGCTAATTAGAACAGCTATAGCCAAGCCAGCTCACCCAAAAGAAATGGCCTATTAACATATTATTTATTATTATGTCATTTATCTAAATGTGATCTTTTTTCTTATGTTATTTTTATTAACTTATGTTATTTTCTTGGGACTAACATTTCAGACATTAGTTTCGGTACAACAATTTGTTCAGGAACTCCATTAGCGTTCTTTTGCACCATTTTTTTAATACTTCCTCACTTAATTTTTTGAATATATGTAATATTGCATTATTTATATTTAAATGTTTTTTTTTGTGAATTCTTAATTTTTATGAATATTTTTTATTTATACATTATTAAAAAATACTAATTTATATATTGCTTATTATATCTGTTATTAAAAATTATGAATCACTCTGTGAGGTACACCACACGTACTTTGGGTGGAGGTTGTGCCAAAACATTGAATTACACTATAAGATATATGAATTTAAAATATATATGTGCTTCAATTTTTTAATGACTCCCAAAAACATGTTTAGATATGGTTTTTCTTTTTCAAGGATGTATGAATTCTTAATATGCCTCAAATTCTCTAACAAGGAGGATACATTGCTAGGTGGGCAGCTCAAGAAGCTCAACCTCTCCACAAATTTCTTATTGAGTCTTGACTAGCAACTATATACTAGGCAAGATCATTGTTTAGAGGAGCTTGTTCGCCTCTCCAGCCACATCCTTCCATTAATTTTCTCCCTAACAGCATTGTGGCAACTGGATTTGAGCAGCAATCTTTTGTCCAGCCACATTCTAGTGCCTAGCCTTGAGGCTTAATTGTTCAGAAGGTCAAGGATCTAGAGTGAGTGTGGGTGCTCACTCTAGATCCTTGACTTTGTGAACAATTCCCTCTTTGGTGAGATCCCAACCAGCATCAGTAATCTCTCCAACCTCACTGAGCTCTTGCTCGGCCTTAAGACTACACTACTTAGGTCCTTGGTTGACAGTATGCTATGGTAATCTCACAAAGCTTGACATCATTGGCAATTGGCTCACAAGTGAAATCCCGAGCTACCTTACAGATCTCCCCAAGTTTATGATCTTAGACATCAGCATGAAGTTCTTTGTGGGATCCATCCTTGACAAACTGTGACATGTGACATATGACTTGTATTATAATATTTATATGGGACATCCCACACTCATGGGTGCACAGGTGCACAAACACATCATCCACATGTGCAGCAATGTCATGTCCTCTTTTTTGCATGATTCAATTTAATCCACAATTTATGGAAATATAAAGCATTATAAAATCTTGTTGTGAGTGATTAGTGATTGATTTTTTTATGGTTTTCTTGGCTCCTAGAGATTTTGTATTGTTACAATTATGTTTAAATTGCTATATAATAATTTCATGTGCAATTAAAAAAAAAATTAAAATGTGCATGATTAAATAAACGATCCACCCATATACTATCAGATATTATTTGTCATAGTTATGTCTTATTGAATGATGTTTGTATAGATTCTGTTTTGTTTTTTAAAAATTCTTTGGTACGATAGATTGAGAAATATCCTAGAATATATTCCTAATTAAAACTTTTGTTAATTAATTGTCTTGGATTTTAAAATAGTAAAATTGGTCAGACGTGACGACCAACGAACCTTCCATCGAACTTTGGCAACCAGAAGAAACAAAATACACATTGATTTTGCTATTCAACATTGTAGGCTTGTACTTACTCGGCTTTCAAATTCTCCCTAGGAGTGCCACACGCGAAAAGCAACACCGTATTCCTTGGCATATATAATCCCACAAATCTCCCCAGCACCAATCCATTCCATCTCATTCATTCGATCAAAGCAATACAAGAGCTTGTGTGTCTATCGTAGCCATGGCTGTATCTAAATCCATAATCTTCGTGCTCTTCACATTCTTGGCCGTTTCCCTGGTTTCATCTGACCCAGATCCACTTCAAGACTTTTGCATTGGAGATCTAAGCGCCAGGCCGAGCATCAATGGCTTCCCATGCAGGAACGCGTCGCTCGTCACGGTGGACGACTTCATCTACAGCGGGCTCGTGAACTCCTCCAACACCACAAACATTGATCGCGCTGGCGCGACCTTTGGAACAGCACTGAGATTTCCGGGCCTCAACACTCTGGGACTCTCCATCGCCAGGCTCGATTTCCTTCCCGAGGGGATCATCCCTCCACACACCCATCCCAGAGCCTCGGAGATGGTGTACGTCGAGGAGGGGAGCGTCTACGCCGCCATTGTCACCGCGGACAACCGCTTGTTCGCTCGTGTGATGAGCAGGGGCGAGGTGATGGTGATCCCGCGCGGATTGATCCACTGGCAGATGAATGTCGGCCGGACGAACGCCAAGATCATCGCCACACTCAACTCCCAGTTCCCGGGAATCCAGTTTGTGGCGAGGTCCATGTTTGGGTCGCGGCCGGCGGTCCCTGACGAGGTGCTCGAGAAGACTTTCTTCTTGGACGCGGCTGCAATTGATCAAGTCCGATCCAACTTCTTGTGATCCTACATTTTCTTGTTCTTTGTTTTCGATATTCTTTTCCAAAACAATAAGAGATTGATTTAGGGTTCCTGGCCAGGGAGCTTTATCGTCTAAGAAGCAAGCCTTAGGCCCAATCGGCCACAACTGCTTTAGAGATACCGATACGCGGCCAACAACGAAAGGTAGTAGAAGAAAATTTCTCTCATTTTTTTAATTTCCAGAAGCGGCGGGGACTCGCATACGGATCATTTTCTTCTGAATGATTGTTTCTGATTCTTTTTCTTCCATTTATTTTGTGATTTTGGCAAGAAGATGACTGTTGACATGAACTGGGATGTTCGCCAATGAGCCGCACGCACTTGGGTGGGAAATTTAGCAATCATACCCGAACCTGATGTGTGGTTTCTGGTCTACTTACGAAACCATCGCCTCTGGGTGATACTGGACTAGGATAACAACGTTTCTGGCATATCATTCTGCAACCCCAATGGTTTGTGATTCTTCCCTTTTGTCTATAAAAGTCTGTTGAAGAACTTGACCGAGAATCAGTGGAGCAAAGTGGATGCCACATTGTATCTATACTATAGACGGCGGCCTGGATAAGGTATGAAGCAAGTGTATCCTCAAACAAAGCTAATGTACTTATTAAATGTTTATGTTTTGATTACATCCAATCTTGCTAAAAGCTTCCTTCCAGGCTTGGAGACGTTTTATTACACCAGAAGTTCAAGGAACGATTTTCAAGCAGGCAAGTTCCACTGTGTGTCGGTAGTTTGCTATTTAATGAGCTTTTGCAATCACAGGAAACCATGCGTTCTCAAGTGGAATATCCGAACGCGTTGGGCAACGCGTGAGCGACATTTATGTTGAAGTAAGGCGACGTGATAGCATGTCTTCCAGGGTATCATCAGAAGAGGGAGCTATGGAAGGACTTCTCAAGGGACTTATCAACATTGGCATTGAAGCAGTGCAAGATTTTGCCGCTGGAAACCAAAATGCGGACAATTCGCAGTCAAACGAGGCAGATTCGAGAAAGGAGGAAGAGGAGCAACCGAGATCCAGGTGGGATAAGCACAAGCATCAGCAGGTGAGATTTATCTTTAGACTACATAGATCTAGCGAGTGCTCTTCTCTTCTTTTCGTTTCCAGGCACCAGATGAATACAAGCAAGCTTTCAAGAGGAATGCAAGCGATCAGGACTATTCCGAAGGTGTAGACTCTTCGTCTATAAACCTCGAACCAACGGACGAGGAACTTAGTGACTACCGCGTTGCTTGCAGCCGGCTTTGGGATCTCGACATCGACCGCCTTGTTCCTGGCCGTGACTACGAGATCGACTGCGGGGATGGGAAGAGAGTCTACAGCAAGGAGGATATGGCTTCCAACGAGCTCTTCAGATTTGTCAGCCAGGACGTTTTCAAAAGGCCAACTTACGCCAGGTTCTACGCGCTGCTGGACAACTATCACGCAGATCAGGATGTTGCAGAGGAGTTCTCGTCGAGGGAAGAGCAAGAACAGATAGCTTTCGTGGAAGAGATAAGCAGGACGGCTCCAATCCAGTACCTGTTCAAGTACCTGGTTGCAAGCCGGGCCATCCAGTCGGACAACTGGGAGGAGTTCAAGCGGATGCTCCAGCGGCTATGGTTCGATCTCTACAGGCGAGATAACACGAGAGACTCCTCTTCGGCGTTTGAGCACGTTTTTGTGGGAGAGATCAAGGACCGGGAGAACAACGATGAAGAAGTCTCCGGCCTCCACAACTGGATCCAGGTATGCGTTGTTCTTCTCAACTCCGTGACGGTCGTGATGGCTTTTTTAACTCTCATTGTAGTTCTACATTGAAGAAGCAAAGGGGAGCCTGGATTATCAAGGCTATATACTACCAAGGAGGCGTGGTGGTGACGAGGTAGAAAATGGCTCTGGAGTGTTCTTGTTTTAACAATCATCTCCATCTTTCTTTTTTTTTGGAATTGTGCAGCCTGACTCGCATACCCAGCTTGTCACAGTCCAGTTCACTTGGAATGGTGCTCGCAAGCCAGCGTCAAGCTCTTTCATTGGAGTGAGTCCCGAGTTTGAGCTAGCGCTCTATACTCTTTGCTTCTTCTGTGGTGACGAAGACAATCATTTGGTTCTGGGATCCTATGGTGTAAACGTGAAGTGCTACAGGTATGGAAGAAATCGAATTGGTTCAGTATTTCCTATAGCTGAGGAATGAAAAGTTTCGTTTCCAAGTCTCTTCACACTTTACTTTTTCGCGAGAAAAAATCAATCTCTTATTGTTTTTGAAAAAAGAATAACTGAAAGAAATAATCATTGTTGGCTCGTACAGAGTTGGATCGGACTTGATCGGTCGCAACCGCGTCCAAGAAGGAAGTCTTCTCGAGCACCTCGTCAGGAACTGCCGGCCGCAACCCAAACATGGACCTCGCCGAGTTGAGAGTGGCGATGGTCTTGGCATTTGTCCGGCCGACATTTATCTGCCAGTGGATCCATCCACGCGGGATCACCATCACCTCGTCCCTGTTCATCACCACTTCATCACACGAGCGAACAACGGTTGTCCGCGGTGACAATGGCGGCGTAGACGCTCCCCTCCTCGACGTACCATCTCCGAGGCTCTGGGATGGGTCTGTGGAGGGGATGATCCCCTCGGGAAGGAAATCGAGCCTAGCGATGCAAAGTATTGAGGCCCGGATGTGCGAAAGGAAGATCGCGCCAGAGCGATCCATGTTTGTGGTGTTGGAGGAGTTCACGAGAGATGAAGTCGTCCAGCGACGCGTTCCTGCATGGGAAGCCATTGATGCTCGTGGCGCTTAGGTCTCCAATGCGGAGTGAAGAACACGAAGAATATAATTTTGGATACAGCCATATTGTTTAGCTACGATAGGGATAGAACTGATCACACAGGCTTTGATTGAATGAATGAGATGGAATGGAGTGGTGCTTGGGAGACTAGTTCTTTATACTTACCAAGGAGTTTTATAGCCGAGTTCAAAGTTATAATGCGAACCAAGAAGAGACAAAATTAACTTGACTACAATTGTAGAAAATTGTAATACATGCAAATATATATATATACCTTTAAAAAAATTGGTGTGTTCAACATTTATTTTATGAGTTAAACATATATGTTTAAACAATTCACATTTTACCATGCCCAAAACCAAATTATGTTTATGTTTGTAAATCTAAATTGACTGATGGATGTGCTCAAATGATCTTGCACTCCTCCACCTTTAGCCAACATTGTTACAAATAGATTTAATCAATGCCATGTGACGTAAATGTCATACCATGGATTAAAGCATTTTATTTGTAACAACTTTTCTTTGACTGCAAAGCTCAACAAGTCCAAGCTAGATAATTTGAAGATAGATTATTTGATCTTGCTGAGATCAATAGAATGCACTGGGGTTTGAAATTTCTTGTTCTCCCTTACATACTTGTGTTTCAGTGTTCTACAATTAATAACAAATAAAAATTATTGTGGCTTAGAATGATTTTTTCAAATAGGAATAGTTCATCTATTTAGAATACAAATAAATACTAGTGCAATATAATTTTAAACTAAATAATAAAAATAATTAATAGCATATAATTTATCCTTTCAAACCATTCTAACTTATAAAAAAAATTGTTATATCAAAATATCTATAGTATCATTAATTCTAATAAAAAAGAGAAAATTCATTTCTTGTAGGAACACTTTAAAAAACGTTTTTAAGGGTAATAAACATTAATATTGAAAAAAACTCGAACCAATTAAAAGTTTTTGGATATGAATTTTATGAGCAAAGTTTTGTTATATAATTTATTTTTGTTATTTTAAATAATTTTGAGATAGAAAAAAATAATTAAAAAGGAGAAACAAAACGTTTCAATGTTGAATTTGAATGTGCATTCAGTTTGGAAGGTCAAAGAAGATTAAATCAAGCAAACACGGATCGGACCTGATTGATGGTAGTGTTGTCGATAAAAAAGGTCTTTTCGAGCACCTCGTCGGGCACCTGGGGGCTCGATCCAAACATGGACCTCCCTACAAATTGCGTCCCCGCGAGCTGAGAGTTGAGCGCAGCAATGATCTTGGCGTTGTTCCTGCCGACATTCATCTGCCAGTGGATCAATCCACGCGGAATTACCATCACCTCGCCTCTGGTCAGCACCTGTGCAAACAAGCGGTTGTCCGCGGTGACAATGGCGGCGTAAACGCTCCCCTCCTCGACGTACACCATCTCCGTGGCCCTGGGATGGGTGTGTGGCGCGATAATCCCCTCGGGTAGCAAGTCGAGCCTGGCCATGGAGAGGCCAAGGGTGTTGATCCCGGGGAACCTCAGCACGGTTCCAAACACTGCGCCCGCGCGATTCATGGCGGTGATGTTGGCCGGATTCACCATTTCTCTGTAGATGAAGTCCTCCACCGTGACGCTGGACGCGTTCCTGCATGGGAAGCCATTGACGCCCGGTGATGCGGTGAGATCCGCGACGCAAAAGTCTTGGAGTGGATCTGGGTCGGAGACCACTGCGCTGGCCAAGAATGCGATGATCACGGTGCTCAGAAGCAGGATTGACGAAGCGCGCGCCATGGCCATGGATCTAAAACTCGAGCTCTCTGGAACGAGGATTCTCAAAGCAAGCTCGATAAGCTCTGGAACAATTGGGACGAGATCAAAATGATATGAGGATGGATGAATGAAACTGGAAGAATGATGAATGAAAATTGTGGTGAGGGGATGGGCTTTTATACTGAGCAATTGGGATGCTACCATACAACACGCAAGGGAGAATTTCAGTGAAGTGAGCCTACAGTTTTGTTTTGTCTTGTGTACGTTTGCATGGCAATTTTGAGGAAAACTCTTCTCCCCTGACCATATCACTGTCAAATTTGGCTGCCTTAATTGCATGGAGTCCACACTCTTCAATGACTTTGACATGGTCTCATACACTGTTGTTTATGTTTGGTCGACCTCATGTTGTCTAATCTCCCTATATAACAATTAAGATCTAAAATATCTTTTCTAATCAATCTTGTTTCAGAACATCAAACAATATAGTCATCTTTGCCAGCACCATTTCCTCCTCCTTTGGAATCTCCTCACCTGGTACGCGTAGCCAAGCACGCCAAACACAATCGCGGCCACAAAGATGAATCTCAGCACCTTTCTCCTGCTGAGCCCCACGCCTAGAAATCCCGACAGCGGCCTCCCCGGGAGATAGGATCGCAACCGGCTTAGGTGGGAGGACCGGGAAGGATGAGGCGACTTGGATCTTCGCCTCGGCCTCCCTCTCTACAAGTTTCATTCGTTATGCAAACAAATGTGTCAAGATTTTCTCTTCTTACCCTTTTCCTCTCGGGAGCTGGCTTCTCGGTGGCGACTTGGACATGCCGGTGGCCTCCTCCGAGCTCTGCGTGTTTTTGCAGAGCCATGCCCAGATAGTACTCCTTGAGCTGGTTCTGCAAGTTAGACATGGCAATGTGGGATCATACATCGATTGAATCTCACTGCTTGACGAAAGAGGAAGGATTTGAAAGCTTGGAGTGGATTCTAGAAAAAAAGAAGAGGAGGACAAGAGCGAGGGAGAGATTTACGCTACCTTTGGAGGCAATTCCACCTTGTGTTGCTGGAGCCATCGAATCAAGTCTGTCTTCTTCATGCTCATCAGGCGCTTCTCGGTCACGGCCGAGGGAGAGGTGAGCTTCTCCTCCCCAGCGGATCGATTTGGAACAATCCTCATCGCCCTTCGCTTTTTTTTCCCCTCTTCCCGGGAAAAAGAAAATCAAACAGTTACGAAAGTTAGCCTCGCATCACAGGAGTCTCGAACCCAAATCCAGTTTCAAAAAGAATTTTTTATTTTTTTTGGCAGAGCACAAAAAGTTTGGTTGTCAGTCAGGAAGATCGTGAAGATGGTCACTGGATGATCGTGATCGCTATGCTGGATAGTTCTCGGCGGAGGTAACCAGGGGGCAAAACATGCTGAGAGAGTCGCAGCCCAGGACGTCCTTGTACTCCCTGTGGATCCAAAACTGGTCATAGACTTCGCCATCGCGGCTCTTCTTGTACTCGAACAGCAGCGACGAGCGATTGAACGAGGTGAGCTTGGTGTAGCCAAAGTCGCAGTCCTGATTCAAGCTCCACGATGGCTTGCTCTCCGGGAACTGGCTCAGCCAAAACCCGCCGCCTCCCGCAACTACGTGAATCGTCCCGTTGAAAGTCCCCGAGTAGAAATCTTTCTCGTCACTGGCAGGAACTTGCTGCACGATGGAGAAGCGCCAAGTATGAGAGAAGATCCAGCTATGGGCAAAAACACGAAAGCACTCACGTTATAGACTGGATAGGTGCGCTCGTAGTTGTGGATGTGGCCGTAGAAGGCGAGGTCCACCTTGTACTTTTGCCACAGCTTCTCCAAGCTGTCCCTCTCGCCGGTGGTGGTAGCACGACGAGTAGCCGAGGACGCGGTGAGAGATGAATACCAGCCACGGCTGCTTCTGCCTGTCCGCGCTCCGGAAGCAATTCTCGAGGAACTCGTACTGCTCCGTGCCGTCGCGCCAGTCGTGCTCCGAGTCGGCGATGCAGAAGTGGAAGAGACCATAGTCGGTTTTATACCTTGCAAGGAAAAAAACAACAAAACTGTGAATCAGCTAGCTTTCTCTCGACTTTAGAACTACAAACCAGAATTTGTCCCTGTTTTGCACGGGCATGTTGAACACGGTTGGTGAAACAACACCACACTCGCCTCCCGAGTCGGTGCTGTTGTAGAAAGAGCCAGTGTTTGGCCAATCTCGCTCATGGTTTCCATTGATTTGAGCAAACTTTAGATCGACAAAAGAGAAAGAAGATTGTAAAATACCTGGCTGTTATGTAAGGAACTTTGGAAGACAAATTCTCAATCTGCTCCGTGAACTGATCCCACTCGGAGAGATATCCAGTTGCGTAGGATATGTCGCCAATGTGGAAGATAATGTCGATGTCGTTTATTTCGTTGTTAAGTGTGTCAGTTGTGTTCAAAGACCCCGGCTCCAAATCGAAGTACATTCTCGATCCATCTCGCTGGTGCTCTTGAATTCGCACAAGTTGGTTTTGTAAAGAGTTTTTTACGAAAAAAAAAAGGAAGAAAGAGAAAACAAAAAACTTGTACCGTGCCCATATCACCGAATATCACAACTCGTTGCAAGGATTCTTGGCCAGGAAATGGGGGTGAATGAAAGTACATCTTTGGGCTCATGACAAACGAGGCATCCTGCAGCACTTGGAAGCTATCCCTGCAGCGAAAAAAGAAAACACAAGAATGTTAAACTCGATGCATGTGATAAACTTACCTTGTGGTTGGCCATAAGTCCGTCATAATCCCAGTATGGCTCTGCCCAGGGTCTCGCCATCCGATAGTGGATGCCGGCGCTCCTTCAAAACAACTGTCGGTTAAAAAAAAATTAAAAAATCCATAGCTAACCCAACATACCTATCTCCACGACTCACTGACAGCGTGGTGGCCGGATGAGCAACAAAGGAATACTTGTCATCGTACGCCTGCCGTGTTAAATGGAGCTGCCTCGCTGGGAAGGTAATTGCTCGTCCAAGTCACAGTCATCTGTGAGATCCTGAGCTTCTTTGTTTGATATAACAGGATCGAGCGATGACAATTTACCTCGTTCCAAGCCCTTCCCTGAGCTAGCCTCGGGTACAAAGGCATCTTCAAGTTGTCAAAGGTGACCACGTTAGACACGGCGATCAGCACCGGCTGCTCAGTCGGAGAAGTTACAGATGTTAGATAGAGAGCTGCGATCATCTTACCTCCGCAAAGCCGGAGAACAAATCAAAAGAAAAGTTTGCGCGCTGGTTGATGAGACGGAACGTGAGCTGTCCACTGCCGCTGCTCACGTAGTCTTGCGACTGGTTTGCGTACTGAAACTGAAAGGACAAAACCGAAAGGTATTACGTCTAATGAATGACACCAAGAAGTAGTAGTACCTTGATGGGAGCGCTGCAGATGTAAGGTCCCCAAGCGGGTATTCTTGTCTTGACCACGCAGACGGAGGAGCTGCGAGCGATCAAATCCAAAGTAGAAGAAAACTCTTTTCAGTGTGAAGATTATACTTGAATACTGGTGGCGAGAAGACACCGATCCAGTCCTGGTCGCTCGCTCCAGAGGCCCTCTGGAATTGCACAAGGACGTTTCCAGCATGTTCTTTCTGAGGGACAGTAAAAGGAAGAATCAGTGTCCGTGAAACCATAAATTTTGCTACCTCCTTGCCAAGCACATCGGGAGAAGCTCGCACAGACGAAGAGTTGTCAATGTTTATCACGGCGCGATCAATCGGCAGTCTCGAAGGCAAAGGATGCTGCTGCGAGAACAACACCAAGGAGCAACAGTTAACAACAATGAAGAACATGATTTTCATTGTCGCGCAATTCCTACTGCAGCAATGCCCTGATATATATTTACGATGAAATGCCTTAGAATGTATATTTCCTGTCTAGATTAGAAAATGCGCTTTTCTTCTAATAATAACTCGTAAGAAACCTGTTTGCAGATTTTCCAACGCTTGAAACACTAGCTCTTACGAGCCACGTTTGCAATTCTGAGAAATAAAAACGGTTACCAGGCAATTGACCCAGCAAAACACAAACCATTACAAGTTTTGCGCATCGTAGAAAGCGAGAGCTCCGAGAAAATGATGCTAGCTAGCAAGAAAAAAGAAAAGCAAAGAAACAGAACCAATCCAGAAACAACGAGGGAAACCTTACGTACAGTTTTACGGATATGAGGTACCACCCTGTTTTCTAGCAGAGACCGCTATGCCCGTGTTGTCGACTTTTCTCGATTGTGTCAGCTCCAAAGTTCGAGGATCGCTTCCGCAGGTCTGCGGCTGCGTGAGAGGTGAGCTCGCAGACAAAGCCACAAGCGAACTAAGAACGAAGACAACCAGCGCGCAAGAAGCGCATTCAAGCTGCAGAACCTTGCGTTTCGTGAGATCCCAGAAAACACGAAGAAACTTACAAACACTGGATGGACAATTCGGGTACGAGCTCTCGCCTAGTTGTACACGAGCACGTAAAACGCGAGGTCCACCCTGTGCCATTTGCCAGAGCTTCTCAAGAAAGCAGAAAAAAAAGAAAGAATCCAAAGCAGTGCTAACCAACAAGCAAATAGTAGGCTTTGCTAAATGCTAGACAACAAAACGTAAGGCGACGTAGTACCTGGTCCCAAGCGCACGGCATTCTGTGCGATGCTAGCGGCGAGCTCCTTGTTGCCATGGATCCGGCACGCACCCAGCAATCCCACCCAGTCGTGGAGATCCGGCTCCAAAGGCATGCTCTCCATCAAATCCCTGGCATCCGCCAGGTACCCGGCGCGGCCGAGCACTCCGATCACGCATCCATACTGCTGCTTCTTGGGCCTCCAGCCGTGATCCACGCTCATCGCGCGCAAGCATCGCACAGCCGATTGGAGATTTCCGCCGTGGGCGTGCGCCGCCAGCACGCATGCGAACGTCGTCTCGTCCGCCCCGGCGCTCTCCATCACCATTCCCATGAAATAGGGCTCAAGAAGCTCCACGCTGGAAGAATGTGCCGCCAGCATGGCGTTCCACGAGACCACGTTCCGAGCTGGCATCGCGTGGAACGTCCGCGTGGCGGACGCCAGGTGCCCATTCCGGGCATATGCGCACAGCATGGCATTCCACGCCACCATTTCTCTTCCTGGCATTGAGTGGAACAACGCGACCGCGCTTGCCAGGTCGCTGTTTTGGGAAAACCCAGTCAGCATGGCTGTCCATGCGACAACGTCCACGTCAGGCATTGCGTGGAAGAGTTCCACGGCCTTGTCAAGATGCCCAGTCCCGGCATATGCTGCGAGCATCATTGTCCACGCGACGCGATCGCGCGGTCCGGGAATCTTCTCAAAGAGGTCTTGGGCTTGGGCGATTTGCGATGCCTGGATCATTGCCGAGAGCACGGTGGTCCACGACGCGAGATCTTTGCTGGGCATTATATAGAACAATCCCTTCGCCTCTTGAAAGTTCCCTTCTTGGGCACTTGCCGCTAGGAGCGCATTCCAGGAGAAAAGATTGTGGGCTTTCATTCGATCAAAGAGAGATTTCGTTTCTTCGATCCCCCGCGCCGCCGTGAGCATTGCATTAAACGAGATCACGTTGTGACAGGGCATCGTGTCCTCGAAGAACTCCCTGGCGCGATCGTAGCCCCCATTTTGCGCAATCGCCGAGAGCATCGCGTTCCATGACACAATGTCCCTCTCCTCCATGGAATCAAAGAGCCTCTGCGCGTCATCCAGACGCTCTTCCTGCGCGATTGCCGAGAGGAGCGAGTTCCACAAGATGAGATCGCGCTGGGGGGCGGATTCGAACACCCGCCTGGCCTCGTCCACATGCCCACTGGCGGCGATCACTGCCGTCCACGTGCCAAGATCCCGCTCGGGCATCCGCTCAAAGAGCTCGCGCGCTCTCTCGGCACTCCCGCGGCGTGCGTACGCATTGAGTAGCGTGTTGTAGGTAATCAGGTTTCGCGCATCCATTCCACGGAAGAGGGCGAGCGCGTGATCGATCCACCCGGCCTCGCCCAGCGCTCCGAGCATGACGTTGCCCGTCACGAGATTTCTCTCGGGCATGGCGTCAAAGAGCGCGATTGCCGATTTGAGGCGGTCGTTCCGCGCTAGCGCCGAGAGCATCGAGTTCCAGGATACGAGATCTTGCAGCGGCATAGCGGTAAGGATTCTCACGGATTCGTCCAAATGCCCGTTATCGGCATATGCAGATAGCATTGCGTTCCAGGTCGCGATGTCCCTGTGAAGCATGAGATAAAATATATCTCTTGCTTCCTTCACGTTTCCATATCTCCCAAGAACTGCGATGATTGCTGTGCTAGAGAAAGAGTCCGTGAAAGGCATCTGGAAATATATTCTTAATGCCCCGTCAAGATCCCCTATTCGGGTATATGCCGCAAGCATAGTGGTCAGTGAAATGATTCCCTGTTCGGGCATAGCATCAAACACCATTTTCGCATCATCCATTCTTGAAAACTTGAGAAACGCGGTGAGAATGCTAGTCCAGGAGACAAGATCACGGTCTGGCATGGAATCGAACACCAGCTTGGCCTCGCGAATATACCCGTTTCCGGCATATGCCGAGAGCATCAAGTTCCACGAGAAGATGTCCTTGGCGTCAATGGCATCAAACACGCGCCGAGCGTGATCGATGCCGCCGCACCTTCCATACATTTGGATGAGGAGGTTAGAAACAAAGACGCTTGGGGGCGAGTCCGCAAGAGAGCAATGTAGTTTCTTCGCATCCACTAGAGTTTTACATGACTTAATATGTGAGATCAAAGTGCTCATATTCTAACATGGTAGGAATGTCCAAAGTGTTCATATTCTAACATAGTAGGAATGTCCAAAGTGTTCATATTCTAGCATGGATGACTTTCAGCGAAAAGAAAAGAATTAGATGTTACCTCAAGTCGACTATATCGAATCTTAAGCTGGGATTCATGTAGACATGGGAACAGTGATCGTATATGGAGCCGCCGTTGGCCGGCTCGTCGTGTGGATGAAATCCTCGTTGGTCGCACTGCTGGATAGCTTCCATGCCGCCAGGCTCGGACAGCCGAAAAATGCCGAAGGACCTGGACGCGAAGGAAGGTAAGAAACTGGTAGAACAAACGAGAGGAAAAACGAGACCTTTCTTCGTCGGTGGGAGCCATGACGATCGCAATTGCCTCCTGCAGCATTACCTGCGCAAAAGAGCTTGCGATGAGCAGCCCGAAAACGCGAGTGTCTAGTACCTGGTAGGAGTAGTGCGTGTGAAGATCTATTGACGACATAAAACACGTTTGTGTTGGATGCGTCTGCGAAATGAAACATGGTTACGATCGTGCATTCTAATCTCAGGCGCACTTACGTGTATCCATCCAAGCTGGAATAGATTCCGTTTGTCTTGAACTTCGAATAGTTCCTCCTCGTTGACCGTTTGGCACTGTCAAGAAAAACTCTAAACGAGTAGCCCACAAAATCGTGAAGGCATACCGAATCTGACGTCGCTTCCTGCTTCGGGATAATCAGAGTTGTCACAGAAAACATACCCTTTTCCTGCAAAGTTACGGGTTCAAGTTAGCCACCACAAAGAAAAATTGGAGACCTTACAAGAAAACCGGCCAGGACTCCGCAGGTTTCCAAATTCTTTTGCGTATTGTGACGAGCTAGTGCAAGGAACTCTTCCATCATAGTCGGAGACTGCAAAGATATGGTTTAGTCCACACACTAAAAATGAAAAGGTAGAAAGAATACTCACAACGTATAAGTGCTTTGGTCCCTTTTCATTGGAAACCTTGGGAGACCCTGGTCTTGGATCAGCCACTGTAGTGGGCGGCAAGCATTGAACGTTTTGTACAGGAACCGGAACGGGAGGAGGAGCGAGCTGATTAACAAGATTGTACTGAGGTGGTAAGGCTGTTGGTTCTGACGAAGACACAGAGATGGAGTTCTGGTCAAAACTTTGCAAAAAGAATGAAAAAATATCAGTATACAAGAACGGTGCCGACCGAAAGCTACAGACCTTGGGATCTCGATATGCGATACATCAATATAGCTTGGGTACGTCACCTAGTAGAAACAGATAAGAATGATTCAGCGTCGTGACCTCGAATTTACTAAATGCTTACTTTGACAGGTTGCTCAAGCATCGGTTTCCTGCTGCTCGGCAACGTAAAATAAGAATGCCTAGAGAGCGTCTCATCTCTTGGCCTCACAGTTCTGAAAATTCAAAGCTTGGAAGATCGCCAATACATTTGCTTAGCTTACCCTTGCCATGTGTTTTGCCAGTTAGTCTGGAGACTGGTTTGCCATCTATTCTTTGCAGGATTGGGATCGTACTTATTGTACTCAAGAGACGCATTTCTCTGCACATAAAGCTCGTAGAAAAATCAAACTCTCAGAACTACGCACAGTCGTACCTTCACCGGGAAAGGAGCTTCCAAAGCTTTCTTGACAAGAGGCTTCAAGCTTTCCAGCTCGGCCAGCGCTTCCAACACCCTCTGCAAAGAAAAAAGAATTCAACTTCGCATAGAGTCGCCTCAACAAAAAAGCAAAGCAGCAGCAGAAGCTGCAAGAAGCAATCGCTCAGTACCTGCCGGAGAAGAGCCTTCTGTGAATCCGAAAAGCGCTTGTACTCATTGTGAGCTGGGATCGTGTCGATCACCAAGCTGAAACCAATGACATCTGGAGTATGCGTAAAGCGAGCCTTTAAAAAGAATCAAGAGGAGGCGCAAACCTTGTGAATCTCAGCAGGAGGATGTAGAGCTCGAGCACATTCTTCTCGCTCCTATAGATTCTCGCCTAGAAAGAACCAAATCCAATCGATCCCTTACTGCCCGATCAGACGAACCCTACCAGCATACCTGGCGCAGCAGATTATCGGCGATCCTGTAGTAGTGCCGCAGCGGCAGGCGCTGATTCACGTCCAGCTTGGGCGCGCTCGCCTCGATATTCATCGCTCTCCCCCCTCAAACCTTAGGGCTACCCTGTTCTTCTCGCCCTTGATAGACCGTTGACCAAAAGCGTGGACCGGCTGACGTTGACCTCCTCGTTGACCGTGTTCTGTCTTTGTTTTTTTGTGTGTGTATGTGTGTGTGTGTGTGTGTGCATTCTGCCACACAAGTCCTCGAAGCGTGTGTTTGGCTATGGTGTGGACCTGAGCTCCACCACCACTGCTGCGCCACTGCCACCACCTCCACCAACGCATGACATCAACCATCCAACCACAGCCCTCAAGCCAAGGGATAGCACAGATCCAAATCCAACCATGGAGGTAAGAATTCTTTTAGGAATTTTTTTTTGGGGGAATCTCTCCTCCAGTCTTCGTCTTGCCTTGCCTAGAGCAGAGTGATTTCATGGGCAAAAGTTTGAATTTGATTCCATAAAAGAAGAATACTTGGAAAATATGGAATAACTTTTGCTGTTGAGATTCAAGAGTGGTGGCTGGTTTCTAGCCTTCCACAAGCGGCCAAGCGACTTGACATCTTCGAATTTCAATCAGGTTACAAACAAGTACCCTGTCTCAGTGGAGAGGCCTGCGATTTCATCCATCTCTTGAGTTAAGCTACTATACGATCAAGAAGATTTCAATATTAGTTTGGACTTGTCTATCACCTCTCGCACTCCCCACCTTTTCTCTTCTGGTAGTTGGGAGAAGCAGGAGAGATCTTTCGATTTTGAGATTCATCACCCATCTTTTGAGCTGGTTTTGCTTGTCTCCTTATAACAACATGCTGTCAAAGGCGTGGAAGAAAAGACTGGCAGCTTATGTATATTTTAAAATCCATTTGACGCGTAGATTTTATATACACGTATATATAATTGATATATATAGTATCTCTGTACGCAGCAGCAGCAGCACGATGCTACACACAAAAGCCTCGATACATTTCATCGGCATAGGATGCCAAAAGAGAATTTTTCTAAAAGGAGAGCCAGCGCTGGCTGGCCGAGCAGCGAAGATTGCAATGTCTTTTGATCTCTTATCCGGAGATAGAAGAGGATCAAAGAGATCCTCCGCTATATACTTGGCCTGACGCAGCTTGGCTGGCCCAATTTTTACCTGGACCCATATTCTTCCTCCTAACTATCACATATGATGCACCGAAAATATATTATACAATATATAGCCAGACAAAAAACCATATGATTTGCTTTGCGATGTTCCGTCTTAAGCTTTGCATGCACGCACAAATGCCAAAGGCTAGACTCCAAGCTCTGGATGCCTCAGTTGTTATCACAACTCACAACTTGTGCCATGCGTTTTCCTCTCTGGAGGAGGGCGATGGAGCTATACAGACAAGCATGACGTGACCAAGGGACGCAAGGTGTGTGCGTCTTGTGTTCTTGTTCTTAATCCCGAAGAAAGTGACACCCTGCTGATTAACTGCCTCCTGATCCACACACTGATCCCACGCTGATGGTGTCTGGCCCCTGTGGGGATCCCTGGTGTTTCTGGGATCTCTGATTCCTGTTGATCTCTCGCTCTCTCCGCCAGTCTCTCTTTGGCCTCCTCCTCGCTGATCATAACTTTTGTTTCAGCTGTGCCCAGTCTGCAGCGGGGGCGGTGCTGGTGCTGGTGTTTGTTGTTAACAGCCTGCCAAGAGCGCATTAACTCGAGGAGATCGTTGTTTGCATCTCGGCTCTCACAGCTCCATGCCGCTGTCCGCCATCGCGGCCGTCGAGCGTCCGTCCGGCCCCTGCGTGTAGCCCTGTCCGCCTCACGAGAAAAAGCTGCAGCGCTTGCATATAATACATGTAGCACCTGATCAAAGCTGGAAGTAAATGAAAACCGAGTGGCCATGCTCTATAGTGTGGAATATTTGCAGGCAAGCGTACCGCACGGTGAAGTTGCGAAGTAAATAGGCTCTTGATCGTGATTGATTTGCTCTTTTCTACCAGCTAGAATGTACATCAACTCTCTCCATAATCAAACAAAAGAAAGGGGATTTTTTTTTTCTCTCTCTCTCTCTCTTTCACCTCGACGACGCCATGGGCTGCAAGCTCTTGGACAAGCCCGCGATTCGCATGGTCGCGCAGCCCAGGCAGCCCAGCAGGCCCTGCTTGTATGGGAGGAAGGTTTTGCGGCGCATCTCCTCGGAATTTACCCGCTGCTGGGACTTGTAGTGGAGCTCGTGGAGGGATATGCCTCCGCCACCTTGCGCCGCCGCCGCCGCCGCCGCCGACGACGAGGAGGAAACGTTGGTGGCGCCGCCGAGGATGTTGCCGCTGCTGCTGCTGTTGATGCTGTTGTTGCGGCTCCGCCGGGGGCTGACGTTCCGGGACGAGCATGCACTGGACGCTGCCGAGTTTGAGTAGTAGAAATGATCGCCGCCACCTTTGCTGTGGAGATTGAGATCGGTGAATCTCGCGGATTGGAAGTCCATACCACCACCGCCAAGTTTGCCACCCACGATCGGCCCACTATGAAACATTGATCCCCCGCGACCGCCACCTTGCCCTCCTCGCCGGTGCGCTACGTGATAGTTGAGCCGCTTGTTCTTGATCGTCGCGTCCGGCAGCCGGCCCTTGTGCGGCCTTGCGGCCATGGCGGGGAACTCCGCCTCGGGGACGATGGATCCGCTGTGCAATCGCCTCGCGGAGCTGTAGTAGCCGCCGGTGGATCCTCCACTGTGCTGGAGGTCGAGGCTGTGGAGTCTCTTCTTGTGGATGGCGATTCCCTGGAGATTCCCCGATGCCGAGGACGAGGACGGCGTCTTCCGTGCGGCGCTCGCGGCGGTGAATCGCTTGCTGTGATCGCCCACCAGGGATTTCTCCACCAGCCTCTTGGTGAGAGCCGAGGAGTCGAGCTTCTTGCCGAGGGGCTTGCTCGGAGGTACCGGCAAAGATGGCGGAGGTGGTGGCGGAGTCGAATCCTTGGCCTCCTTGGACTCCTTCGCTGTGGATTCTGCGCCTTGGATGGTTTTCTTGCCCTCCTCTGCCTTGGAAGAGCTCGGCCCCGGCTTGTTCTTCTTGTGCATGCTACTCAGGTGGAGCAATTCCCTCAGCGTCCGGCCTTTGGAGGAAGTTCTCGCGGGCCGGGGGATCTGGTGATCGCCGGAGGAGGACGAAGAGGAATTGGAGGTGGCGAGCGATGGCGAGGAGGAATTGGAGGAGGCGGGGCGGCCCATCATGAGCATCATGGACTGGTACTTCTTGAGCAGCTGGAGCGGCGAGAGGGACCGCGGGGGTCCCCGGCTGGCCGTGGAGTCCGACGTGGCGGAGGCCGAGATGGAGGAGGAGTCCGAGATGGAGCCCGACTTGATCATGGTGGCGCCGCACAGGCTGCCCATCACCGCGGATTTCATCCGCCCGGGCGACGCGGATCCGCCGGCCTTGCGCGCGGATCTGGGCGACGGCGGCGCCGCGGCGGAGGAGGAGGAGCAGTGGTCGCTGGAATCCGTGGAGGCGATGGTGTTGGAGGAGCCGCTCGAGTCCGAGGAGGTGAGCTGGGGCGGCGGGATCTTCATGGGCAGGAGCTGGCCCTTGAAGAAGAGCTCGTCGGCGGAGGACATCTGGGCGGAGATCGTGGAGTCGGAGTCGGACATCCGGCTGGACGAGAACTCGAAATCCGAGTCGGCATTGAAGAACCCTAGCGCTGGCGATGGATCCCGCGACGCCGCCGCATTGGCTCCAAAGATCATCTTGGGCGTGCCCGGCATCTCGTCCCAGATCCCGCCGCCCTTGCCCGATCGATCCTTGTTCCGCCGGTCCGGGCTCGTGGGCGCGCTGAAGTAGAAGCCCGCCACGCCCCCCATCTCCGCGTCCTCCATCATCGCCTCCTCCTCCTCCTCCTCTTCCTCGCGGCGGCGCTCTCCGACAAGAACACTGGGCAGCGCCGCCACCACGCCGCCGCCGGATCCGCCACCGCCACCGCCGCCGCCGCCGCCATCGAATCGCGAGTGGAACTGGAACTCACATTCCGTGAAGCTGAATCCGCGCTGGTGGTGGTGCTCCGGATTGGCGGCGGCGTGGAGCTTGTGATCGCGCGGCGGGCTGGACGGCGCCGAGAAGTAGTAGTAGAGGCTGTTCTTGCTCGTTGTGCCGGTGTTCTTGGCGGTGGTGGTCTTGAGCGCGCTGGTGGTGCCACTCCTGCTGGGGCTGGATGGCGCGCTCACGAATGGAGTGGAGCAAGAGCTCCCGGCCTCGCTCTCGCAGTGATAGAACATGATGATCGCCTCCCTCGTCTGCGGTGATCCCAGCTCCAGCTAGAATCATACACGAGACCGCCAAGACAAGAAGAAGAGAAGAGAACAAAGGAGAAATCGATGGAGTGCCAGTGACGTGCTGTGAAGTGTTCTTGATCAGCAAACCAGATCTCCGCGACAAAGGACGATCACCACCGACAAGCAATTAAGCCGCCAAGCAAGAGCGCCCCTTCGCCGCGAAGTTGTGTTCCTCGCATCTCTCTCGGAGGAGATCGTCTCTTTGTTTCTTCTTTTTCTTGCTTCTCGCTCTTATACGGTACATGATACTTGATACATTGCCTGTCTTTCTACCTGTGCTGCCTGCCTGTCTTTACTACGCTATACCCTCTCGGATCCACATAGAAAGCTAGAAAGAAAGAGATATACCAGCGCTACTACTACTCTACTATAACTCTACGGCCTTTGGACCCACAAATACAGAGGGGAAAGATAGATAAGAGTTAAAAGAGATTGCCAGACAGAAGCTTCTCCTTCCTCTTTTATCACTCCAGATGATATAATCTCTCCCGTGGTGGTCGACGAGTTCTTTGTCAAGATCTCTAGACGAGTTCTTCGTCTAGATCTCCCGTCGTCTCTATAGCTGTGGAGGGATCAAACTACAAACATCGACACTGCCAAGAGCTCTGGAGCAATGCCGCTGGACGTTTGCGGATGGATGGATCGATCTCTCGGCCTAGATCTACGAAACTTCAGCGGTGAATCGAGCATAGAAACGAAGATTCAAATGAGAAGATCCGAGAGAGAAGAAGAATCCAGCACCAAGAACACGCATTGATTCAAATAGACCACTCCCGGCTCGCGCGACCACTCTAGGCCTACTCTCGAGATATCATCAAATGGATGGATGGAATGGAGGAATACGTGAGCTCTACACAATACTCCCACCGTACCTAGGGTCTTTTGTTCTCTCGTCGTCGTCGTCGTCGTCATCATCATCAGCCACTATGATCCCGTACTCATGGCCGAATATGCATGGTACCCCATGGTGGCATATTCCGGCATGGATCACCACTATAATCAATTGGCCAAGGGAATGAATGTTCCTTTCAAATCAAAGCTGCAGAGCATTGCAGTTCCTCCAATTTGCAAAAATTGTTTGCAAGCAACCAAGCAAAGCAAGCTTGGTTTAATTTTTTTTTTTGCTCAGTTTTTTGGGCAGAAGACTTTTTTTTTTTGGTTACTGCTTGTTTGTCATTCCTCATGTGAGGAGCATTGAATTTGATTGATATTTCAGGAGTTAATAACAATATTCTAGACATGAGGCCACCACCTTGGAAGTGAAATTCCTTGGCCCTGTGATTATCCGATTAGAGTAAGCATGGGGGCCTGCGTTTGCGCATGTGGGCAGCACTAGAAAGTTTGGTGCACATATTAAACTCGTAAAGGTGGCACACAACATCTGAGCATGTGCAAACTTACATCAATATACATTGCCGAGAAAAAATCCCGCCGTGCATATGAGCTATCAAATCAGATACCATGGACTTTGGCTTGTTTACTATAGAATTTGTTTGATGAGTGGGGCAATGATCAAAACTCCACCCCGAGCGAGCGGCCAATACTTTTCTCTCTCTCTCTCTCTCTCTCTCTCTCTCTTCTTTCTGTAACTTGATTCGTGGTCTCGCCGGTTGGGTTCTCAAGGAGATGCTAGTTTGCTAGTTCTTGTAAGTTGTAAACATCGAGAGCAAATAGACCGATTGGATGGATTGGATTGATCGGCTCCTGTAACGGCTAAGTTAAAGAGTCGTGGATCTTACCATTTGGTCTTGAAAAACGATTTGAATGGTTTGACATCCAGTTCAACTCCATGATCTTGATTGACAACTAAACTCCCACGATTTCGATGGATGTGCCGTGCCTCCCTCCTTGTTAAAAGTCTTTGTATTAGATTACCACTTCCAACGCAGTGCTTTGATATGAATTCCCAAACAATATGGTCGTCGTGGCTCATTGAAATCTCATCCGGGTTCATTCAAATCATGTTGTTGTGGCGGTGTGAATGAATTCCCTTCAGTGCCTGTCAAGGAAGAAAAAAGAATCCTATGTGAGAAAGAGAGAGAGAGAGAGAGAGTAAATGGCTATGTGATAGTTACTTTGGGACGAACGAGTCCAGTTATTTGAAGTTGTTATGTCCTGTGTTTCAAGCATCTGGAGAAGAACATGGTGATTTAAAACAGCTGCGAAATATAAACGAGCCATTTTACCTTCTTGCAGAGAGCGCCAAAGCGAGGGAATGATCGGTTCTTCCGAAACTTGAAAGCAATATAGAAATAACTGTCAGGAGTAATAAGTTTCGAAGTCAGAAACATGGAATCGAATCAAAAACTAAGAGCAATGAATGACTGAAATTTTTTACCTCCAGACGAAGAGCTATGGCTGGTCACAGGCGATAAAAAGAAAAGAAACTCCATCACCTGTCAAGCGTACTAAAACGTCAGGACCGAGAAACAAACTAACGAAAACCAGTTTACCTCACCAATAGTCTTTGCAAGAGCATGAACCGTTCTCGAAGTGATGAAAGCGAGTGGAGTCCCTGACCACGATTTTCCGGCCCACGATCCTGGAGATGAACTTGGCGGCCGCGTGACAGTCGACACAAGCTCTCAAGTTCTTGACGATGTGGAGCGGCGTCCCAGGCGGTGTGGATATCAAGCCGTAAGCAATCGCCAGCTTCTCGCTGTGGTAGCACAGCATTTGCTCCTTCTCTTCCTCCTTGACGTTGTGCAGTACCATCCTCATATCGGGGACGTAGCCAGCGTCCTTCATCTGCTTGCTCAGCCTCTTTATCTCCGCGGCGATGAGCTCCTCCTCGGGATGAGACTTGTCCCCGGCCACAAACTCGTGCACCGTGTCGTTGATCTCGATATAACTGCAGCCTGGGTTCTTCCTAGCGGCTCTCCGGTTCCTCGTCTTTCGAACGTCGTCCCATCTCCCAGCCTCCGCGTAAACGTTGGACAGAAGCGTCACGGTCGAGTGCTCGTCCTCCGACTCCAGCTCGAAGAGCTTGTCCGCTACTCGAGCCGCTCGCTTCGTGTCGTTGTGGAGCTTGCAGCCGCTTAGTAGGCTCGTCCAGGCAACCGCGTCCGGCAAGAACGGCATGTCGTGGATGAGGTTCTCGGCGGCCTCCAGCCTCCCTGCTCGGCTCAGGAGGTCCACCATGCAGAGAAAGTGCCGGTAGTCTGGAGCGAGGCCGTGGTCCCCGACCATGGAGAGGAAACTCTGGACGCCTTCCTTGAGCATCCCTCCATGGCTGCAGGCCGAGAGAGTGCTCACCATAGTCACGTCGTCGGCTGCCAAGCCTTCCTGTAAGAGCTCCCAGAAGTGCTCCAGCCCCGTCCTCGAGTGACCGTGCTGAGCATAGGCGGCAATGAGAGTGCTCCAGGATACCAAGCTCTTGTCACGAATAGCCGCGAAGACCCCCACTGTATCGTCGAGGCTGCCGCACCGGTTATACATGTTCATGAGCGAGTTCTCCAGGACGACGTCGGCCTTGCACCTTCCGGAAGCGATGAGCGCGTGGACTGCCTTGCCTTGACGCTTGGCACCGAGAACAGCACAGGCGCTGAGGACGTTGCTGAGCGTGATCTCGTTTGGAGCGACGTTTTCTAGCTGCATTTGCTTGAAGATGTCGAGAGCGTCCTTGGCCTGTCCATACTGCACGTATGCCACGATCAGTATGTTCCAAGTTATCACGTCCCTCGTACGCAATCTCTCAAAGACCTGCCTTGCCTCCTCCAAGCTGCTGCTACACTTGGTATACATGTTGAGAAGGACGTTGCCGATCACCAAGTCCGACTCGTAGCCGTGCTCTTTCACTTTCCTGTGGATGGCTCTTCCCTGCTCCAAGTCCTCCAAGTTGGTGCAAGCCGTGAGGAGGCCAATGAAAGTCACCACGTTTGGCTTTGGATCGTTCGGTCCCATCCGTTGGAAAAGCTCGAGAGCCTGTGTAGCGGCACCCTGCTTGGCATACCCGGAGATCATCGTGTTCCAGGCTATCACGTCCCTGTTCTTGAGCCGATCGAAAACTTTCCTGGCCGACTCCAAGCTTCCACACTTGGAGTACATGTTGATGAGCGCATTCTGGACAATCGAGTCCGAGGCATAGCCGCTTGCTACCGTGCGAGCCTCGATTTCCCTGCCTTGAGAGATGTCTCCGACGACCGAGCACGCGTACAAAGCACTGGAGAAGGTGATTGCATCCGGCTTCATTCCTTCGGGCTCCATGGCGTGGTATAGCTCGAGAGCTTTCCTGGGAGACCCGAGCTGTGCATAGGCCGTGATCATCGTTGTCCATGCACACGTCGTCTTGGTCGCCATCTTGTCGAACGCTCGGCGGGCGTCTTGCAAGCTCCCACACTTCGCGTACATGTTCACCACCGTGCCGGCGACGAAAGAGTTTAGATCAAAGCCGCTGCCCTCGAGCGCTGCGTGGACGAGCCTTCCCTGCTGGAGCGACTTCATGGCGGCGCAAGCTTCGAGCACGGACATGAAAGTGGTAGCGTCCCGCTTCACCTCTTGCGGCTCCATCTCGTGGAAGAGCTCGAGCGATTTCTCGGGACGGCCATTGTGGCAGTAGGCCGAGATCATCGCGTTCCACGACACGACGTTCTTCGTGGCGAGCGAGCTGAAGGCCGCCTCGGCATCCTTGAGGCTCCGGCACTTCCCATAGGCGCTGACGAGAGTAGTCCCGATGATCAAGTCGGCCGCCATCTTTTGCTCGAGTATGTCGAGATGAAGCATCCGCAACTCCGAAAGGGATCCAAGCTTCGAGCAAGCGTCGAGAACAGCCAGGAAAGTTGGCTTGTCCGGCTTGACAGACTTGGAAACCATGTCCTGGTAGATCTTGAGAGCGCCCCTGTGATCCCCGTTTCGCGAGTAGCCAGCGATCAGTGCGTTCCAGGTGACCAAAGTTTTCTTTCCCATCTCATCGAAGGTCTTCCGGGCGAGCTCGAGATCCCGGCACCTGGCATACATGGTGATGAGCGCGGTGCCGAGGATGATATCAAACTCCAGCAGCTGGGTCTCGAGGATCATCGCGTGGAGGAGCTGGCCTTGCTTGAGATCTTTGGAGCTGGAGCACACCCCGATCGCCACCACAAACATCGCTCCATCCGGCCTCAATCCTTCCAGCACCATCCTCCGGTAGTAGCCAAGCGCCTCCCGGTAATGCCCATTCCGGGCAAATGCCGCGACGATGAGCGTCCAGGAGACCGAGTTTGGATGCTCAATCGCGTGGAAAACCGCGAGAGCATCGGCGACGCTGCCGCATTTGCCATACATCTGGACGAGCAGATTCTCGACGTAGATGTGCATCCGGCGCTGCTCGAGGATGTGGGAGTGGACGAGCTTACCCTGGGCGAGCGATCGGCGATGGCCGCATTCTTGAAGGAGAGAGCTGTAGGATGCGCCCGCGCTTAGGGCTCGCGACACGCCGTCGAGGTCGGCGAATTTGCGGGCGTAGCTCTTGCTGGAGATCCTCTCGGGATCATCCTCGCTCGATCCCGCGAACGCTGCGAGGGAATGGAGACCCCGGCGCTGGAGCTGTGACGACGCTGCTGCTCGTTTGCTCGCCAAGAGCAAGAGGAGCATATTCTGCCCTGGCAAGGAGAATATGCCATTCGTCGTTTGCTCCTTTTTGCCGCTTGAGAAAGATATTTTAGGGTTTTAAGGAGGGATCGATCGGATCGATCGATGGGAGTGCCCGCATTATATCGCTGGCTCACGCGGCGCTATCCCTTGATCGTTGCCGATGCTGTGGAGGATGATTTGGCGGCCCTTTCTGGCGGATTGGAGTATGACAATTTCTATCTTGACATGAATGGGATCGTGCATTTGTGTTTTCATCCAGAAGGCAAGGTAAGGATGATGAATTGATTGTAGCTAGTGGATTATTTCAACTCTTTCTTGCGAGCGCAGCCAGCTCCTTTGTCGTATGATGAAGTGTTCCATTGCATTTTCCAGTGCATCGATCGTCTTGTCGCAATCGTTCGGCCCAGGAAACTTTTGTACATGGCAATTGGTATCGGTTTCTTTCCTTTTTGTATTCTCCTTTTCTGGTTTGTTCATTGATGGAAAAATAAAACTTTTAGATGGTGTTGCTCCGCGGGCTAAGATGAATCAACAACGATCGAGGCGGTTTAGAGCTGCAAAAGAAGCTCTTGAGGTAAGAAGTTTTTGTGTTTCCTGTTTCATTTGTTGGAGCTCAGCTGTTACCATTTCCAGGTCCAGAAGAGAGGAGAAACGTCAGATTCGAATGTTATCACACCTGGGACGGAATTCATGGCTTTACTTTCTGATGCATTGAGTCAATATGTGCAACTGCGTTTAAGCGAAAGTCCTGGTTGGCAAAGGATGAAAGTAAGTTATTTTTCTTCTTTTCCCTTTTCTAGTTTTTAATATTTTGTCTTTCTACAGGTTATATTATCCGATGCTAATGTTCCGGGTGAAGGCGAACATAAAATATTTAATTTCATTCGCATGCAAAGAAATCTTCCTGGCTTCGACCCAAACACTCGGCACTGCCTCTATGGCCTGGTATCGTCTTTGCGAGAATGGATTTTATGCCGTGCTTCTTTTAGAGTTTCTAAGTATCTGTCGCTGGGGCCTTTTAGGACGCTGACTTGATTATGCTAGCGCTTGCTACACATGAAGTGCACTTCTCTATTTTACGCGAGGTACACTTTAGCTAAACGTCTAATCTCTTCTGATACTCGATTTTAAGGTGCCATGTCCTAGAAAGTGCTACCTCTGTGGCGAAGTTGGACATATTGCTAAACATTGTGATGGAACACAGAAAAGTACACTTGAAGAGACGGAAGATGTTTCGTATCAAGTAAGCACTGTACTTTGCGGCGTTGTGTTCATTTGTTCTGCACAGTTCCTTCACATTTGGCTCCTTCGAGAGTATTTGGAACTTGAACTCAAGATAGCAGATGCAGATTTTGAGCGCATAGTGGACGATTTTGTTTTCATTTGTTTTTTTGTTGGCAACGATTTTCTTCCGGGTTTACCAACACTAGACATTCGACAAGTAAGTGGTTTTCTCGTCTGAAATTAGAAATTTTTCTTACTTGCTACTTTACAAATCTGTCAGGGAGCAATCGGCATGCTTTTAAGTGTTTACAAGCGAGAATTCACTAATATGAACGGGTATTTGACGGAAAATGGCGAGGTGAGTGCCTGTTCGTTCTCTATTTAAGTTGTATTGAAAGCGATAAAAATTTCAGGTGAACTTGAGAAGCCTTGAGTACTTTCTTGAGATGCTCGGCCAGATTGAGGACGGTATAATCCAAAAGCAGTTTCAGAAAGTAATGGTTTTTTTTTTCAATTATAATCTCGGGGTTGTCCAACATTTTTCCCGCTTGACGAGAAGAAGAACGTTTCAAGCGTCACTTGTCCTGCGGACTTAGCTGTAAGTGTATGCATCCAAAGGTTTTATTCATTAAAAACTAAACTCGTCATTTGCAGAGCTGGAAGGCAACGTACTACGAAGAGAAGTTTGGCTCTGAGTACTCTGAGGAGCTTAAAAAGGGCCTGGTAGTAAGACAGTTTTAGTAGTATCTTAGAGAACTCTCATTTTGCGCTTTCCGTGTTCAGGCGCAAAAGTACACCGAGGGATTATGCTGGATATTGCATTATTATTACAGAGGAGTGAGCTCGTGGCAATGGTGATTTTTAATCCTGTGTTGGAAGTGTAGCAAAAGTCGAATCGTTCTCATGCTTGTACGTAATTCCTTTGCCATTTTCTAACATGCAAGTAAAATGATGGTGACGACGTGCAGGTACTACCCCTACCATTATGCTCCTTTTGCATCGGATTTAGCAGGACTTGGTGCTATAGAAGTCTGTTTTGAGGCTGGCAAGCCATTGAAACCTTTTGATATGCTTATGGGCGTTTTACCCGCATCAAGGTAACATCTTATTTCTAGCTTACTGCTTTATGCTTCGTTGTTTCCTCGGATACAGTGCATGGGCTTTACCTGAGTATTACCGGTTGTTGATGACAAATCCAGCGTCACCTTTGATAGATTTTTATCCTGAAGGTAAAGCAGACTATGAACTTAACGATTTCACCTGATCTGCAATTACTATGTGCAGAATTTGTTGTTGATATGAACGGAAAACAATACCCATGGCAGGTATGACAACGATCTCATTACAGTTTTGCATCTGGTTGAGCTCTTACTTTTGCAGGGTGTTGTAAAACTACCATTCATCAACGTAGAGCGTCTTCTTGTAGAAACGAGAAAGCTAGAAGGGACGCTTTCGGTGAGTTCTCTGGACTTCGATATGTAGCGTTTGTTCTCATATTCGCTGTCACAGGCGTCAGAGATCAAAAGAAACAGCATAGACCAGGAGTTATTGTTCCTCTGCTGTCACCAACCTCTTGCTACATACATATACGCTTGCGTCGAGGACACGGAGGGAATCTGCGCAATAAATCCAATAATCAGGTACCTATGAAGGAAATTGACGTGCTCATTTCAAAATCGTGGTCGTGGATGATTCCAGCGAAGGCTTAAATGGATTCCTCACTTTGAATCGAGGAGCTGCTGTACCACACAACGTTCTGTAAGTGAAAGTGCAAGCTTTTACTGCCAGGGAGCTAAACGAAATTCCATATAATTCTCAACAGCTGCGTAAACTACATATGCCCCTCAAATCATCCTCATATTCCAAGCCTTCCCGACGGGGTTATACTCCCTGCAAAGGTAACCTTTGACGTGATCACATCCAGAACCAAAGCAAACCTTTCTACTTGCCTTTACAGAGCATTGTTGATCGAGACTTTCGAAGGCATTCTCATCGCGGGCGACAAAGAAGGTTCGGGAAGGATTTAAGAAAACACAAATCCTGACAGATTGTTTGCAGCACCTCGAGCGGAAGCTCCGATCCATACCGCGAACACGGTAGTCCCTCTGGTTAGTGATTTCTCTCTTTGACTACGTTTCTGCCTCTCTGGATCTTTGTTCCATCTCAGTTTCTCTCCTGTGTCTCAGGAAGGTGGAGAGGGAGACGAAGTAGTCACAGCAGAACTAGGAGCGCCGATAGTCACGAGAGTTAGTAGACGAACGCTGGGTGTCAAATTCCAACGGTTGGGATTTTCTTTAATCTTATGGATAGTTATTGCAATCCAACGGTTTAACTGGGACTAAGATTTAGGGTTTATACCGATGAACGCTTACAGGTTTAGCAATCTCGTGGGCGCCCCATATCGTGGGGGCAATGTCGCCTTTGCCGGTGGGAGCGCCGCGCTGGTGTCGCCAGTAGGCAATCGCATCTCTGTCACGGAGCTGCGCAAATCCGAGTGCTGGACGCTGCCTGTGGAGAATGGCGGCGATGTGTCTAGGGTTGCCGTCTCCCCCAATGGCGCGCTGCTGCTCTCCATCGACGCCAGCGGCCGCTGCATTCTCGTCAGCCTTGCGCGCCGCATTCTCCTCCACCGGATGTCCTTCAAGGCGCCCGTCACGGCGCTCGGATTTAGCCCCGATGGATCGCTCTTCGCCGTGGCCATGGGCAGGCTGCTCCAGGTGTGGAGGACGCCCGGGTGCCGCAAGGAGTTCATGGCGTTCCAGCTGCTCCACACTTTCTCCAGCAGCCACGACACGATCACTTGCCTCGGCTGGAGCCCCGACGGCAATTGGATCATCTGCGGCTGCAAGGACTTCGCGGTGAGGATCTTCACGCTTCAGAGCAACAGGCCGGTCGTACTCTCTGCGCACCGCAACGTTGTCAATGGCGTCTTCTTCACCGAGAGCACCGAGGGCGGGATTGGCGCTTATAGTTTCTCCAAGGATGGCGCGCTGTGTCACTGGGTGTTCCACCCGGCTCAAGAGCTGCCAGCTCCCGCGCTCGATGGCGCTGACGATCAAGGAAAGTCGAGGAAGCGCCAGAAGGAGGACGTAGCTTTGCAAGGTATTTGCTTGGATCACTTGACTCCTCGGTTTCACACGTTTACCAATCAGCTCTCGAGGAGGAGGGCTTGGAAGAATCCGATGGCCTTGTTCGAAAGGAGGAGGGAAAGCTACCTGTTCTACGTCCCGATAAAGGCCAGTGGGAGCTCGTGAAGAAGCGCTTGTTCCACCAGCATGGAAGGCTCTCGGCGTGCGACTACCACAGTGGCCTCAACATCGTGGTTGCCGGGTTCTCATCTGGAGTGTTTGGGATCTACCAGATGCCCGACTTTACGTGCATACATCTGCTATCCATCTCCAAAGAGAAGATAACCACCGCAGTGTTCAACAGGACCGGAAACTGGGTAGCTTTCGGCTGTGCAAAACTGGGCCAGCTACTGGTGTGGGACTGGCGCTCAGAGACTTATATACTCAAGCAGCAAGGTCACTACTTCGACGTCAACTGTGTTGCATATTCACCGGATTCGCAGCTGATTGCCACCGGCGCTGATGACAACAAAGTAAAGGTCTGGTTGTGATGTGATCAGTCTCTTCTTGCGCCGTCGCTTATGCCTTTGTGGTGTGTTGCAGTTGTGGAATGCTGCGTCTGGATTCTGTTTCGTCACTTTTGCCGAGCACACAAATGCAGTGACCGCAGTGTTGTTCTTGGCCGGAAGTAATGCCGTGCTGAGCGCATCTCTCGATGGCACTGTACGTGCATGGGATCTGATGCGCTATCGAAACTTCCGGACCTTCACCACGCCAGCACCCACGCAGTTTGTGTCATTGGCTGCAGACCAAAGTGGAGAGATTATCTGTGCTGGGACGCTCGACACATTCCAGGTATCTTCTCGCTTTCCTTTTTCTCGATTCATTTCTTTACTGCTCTTGCTAGATATACGTTTGGTCCATGAAAACAGCGCGGCTAGTGGACGTCCTCAGTGGTCACGAGGGACCGGTTCATGGTTTGGCCTTTTCTCCTACAGACGTGCGTACTCCTACGCGACAATGCTTTCCACTTTCTAACACGTCTTGACAGGAATTCTTGGCTTCCTCGTCATGGGACAAAACCGTGCGCTTGTGGGATGTGTTTGAAGGCAAGGGTGGGGTTGAAACCTTCACTCATACGCATGACGTGCTCACCGTGGTTTACCGTCCGGACGGAAAGCAACTGGCCTGCTCAACACTTGATGGTCAGATCCACTTCTGGGACCCGATTGACGGCTTGCTTATGGGTACGATAGAAGGCAGGCGTGATGTTGCAGGAGGGAGATTGATGAGCGACAGAAGAACGGCCGCTAACTCGAGCTCGGGGAAATGCTTTACGACCATGTCTTACTCAGCCGACGGGAGCCTACTGCTTGCTGGAGGAACCAGCAAGTACATTTGCATGTACGACGTCGCGGACCAGGTATTTATCACTCACAAGCTCGCTTGGCTTTCATGCTTACGACATATCGTCTGTGCAGGTTTTGCTACGAAGGTTTCAGATATCTCACAACTATTCGTTGGATGGTGTTCTCGACTTTCTAAACTCGAAGAGAATGACTGCAGCAGGTCCTATAGATCTGATCGATGACTATGACAGCGACAACGAGGCCGGTGTTGATGGTCAAGTTAGAGGCAAGTTGGGGCAGGGACTACCAGGGGCACAGACCAATGCTGCGAGGCCAATTATACGCACCAAGTGTCTCAGAATCTCTCCAACTGGCAGATCTTGGGCAGCTGCAACAACGGAAGGCCTGCTCATCTACTCAATGGACAACCTTGTCTTTGATCCCACCGATCTCGATATGGATGTCACACCGGAGGTACAATTGTTGTTTAGGAGCTCACTGGGTGAAGCTTTTTTGTTGTTGCCTTTTTGTGTAGGCAATCAACGATGCACTGGAAAGCAAGCGCTATTCACGAGCATTGTTGTTAGCACTCCGGCTGAACGAGCCACTGTTGATTCAAAAATGCGTCGAGGCCGTAGATATCTCTGCGATTAGTGATGTTGTCTCGAACGTCTCACTTTCGTACCTTGGAACACTCATTGATGCACTTGCGCAGTACCTGGAGAAGACACCTCATTTGGAGTTCTTACTTAGATGGTGCCTGGTATGTATCAAGTTAGGAGTCCAGTTTTCAGTGCTAAGTTGGATTTGTTCCAGGAACTTTGCACTGTGCATGGCAGAACAATCCAGTCGAAGAACAGGGAACTCATGCCTGCTCTCAAGTCCCTGCTTAAATCCATTGCCAGCTTGCAGGAACAACTTGCAACAGCCGCTTCCAAAAACGACTACCTTCTCCATTACCTGTGCTCGGCCCCCACTAAGAGCAAGAGCGTGGAACAAAGCTTGGACTTATGCTCATAAGCCTGGACGCTTGAGAACTGAGGTGAAGTTATTTTTTCTTTTATTTGAATGTGAACTAAACAATTCCTTAGGTGATCAGAATGGAGGTAGTTGCTGGCGGCATAACTCAGAAAACGAATAACAGCAGTACGTTTTACAGTAGTGCTGCTTTAATTTGCTTTCCTAGCGGTAGGATCCATTTGACACAAGCAAGATGAAGAGGAGATCAGAGCTGCACTGAGCTAACCAGTAGACAAAACTTACCTGATCGACAAGGTTCTGTATAACTTGTGGCAGCACCTCGAGATTGTCGTCTCGATTTTGACAATCACTGAGCATCTGCCTCCAAACTTTCTGCACTCTCAGCTGCTCTGGTTAGTGATCCTGGACTCGTTGCTGGCCAGCCACTCCCAAACCAGAGTATCGTCGGCCCAACCATCGGCCTCTGGTTAGTGATTTCTCTCTTTTACTTCGTTCCTCCCTCTCTGGATCTTTGTTCCATCTCAGTTTCTCTCCTGTGTCTCAGGAAGGTGGGGAGAGAGACGAAGCAGTCACAGCAGAACTAGTAGTAGACGACACTGGGTGTCAAATTCCAACGGTTGGGATTGCTTCAATCTTATGGATGGTTATCGCAATCCAACGGTTCATTTCGTTTCTGCCCAACAAACCCTAGAAATAAAAATGCTATGCGTTTGGGATCGAGCAATCGCTGCATGAGAGCATTGGGGACGGGCGGCGCGCTCTAGGATTTCCAGGTATTGCGTGGATTTCTGCGAGTCCTAGTTCTGGAGAGAATTCCTAGCCGCGCTTGATTGAGCTCGCTTGTTCTTACGTCTAGAAGCTCGGCTATGGATGGTCAGGAGTACGCTGGGACTCGAATGCAGGATTATGGCGCCGCGGCCGCTGACAAGGCCGTGGAGTATGATCACCGGAGCGTGGCTGTGGATCAAAACGGCGAGGAAGTCCTAGGTATGTGTTCCAGGTTTTTTTAGAGCTTTTAGCCTGAGAGGATTGGTTTTTCCAGCTCCAAGCAACGAGGAAGAGAGGCTGTGGGGCATCGTGAATGCCAATCCAGCGGACTTTAATTCATGGACGCAGCTGATTCAAGAGACTGAGAAGCTCGTGCGTTTTTTTTTTTTTTTCTTTTTTTGGAGTTCTTGAGTCTCTCAATTCTAAAGCTTTCGTTTCTTCTTTTCTCTTCCAGGATGATATAGTCAAGTTTCGCCAGTGCTATGATACGTTCCTGGCCGAGTTTCCTCTGTGCTATGGCTACTGGAAAAAATACGCGGACCATGAGAACCGGCTGGCAACGCCCGAGAAGACCATCGAGGTTTACGAGAGGGCTGTGAAAGCCGTGACGCACTCAGTCGACATATGGGTGCACTACTGCTCCTTTGTTTCGGCGGCCAAGCCCGAAGATCCAGAAGCGCTGAGGAGGTAAACTTTAGCACGCCGGTGGCATTTTTCTTTATCCTGACTGGGCAGTGTTTCGCTTTGTCAATCCCTGAGCTGTCTAGCTTCTTTGTTTCTTTCTAACCGTTGGCTGGTATTTCTGCAGCTTTCATCCTACTTTAAATGTTTTTCTCCAGAGGGAAGGTTGGCGAAACGGTTTGAGCATGGTTTTCCTTTTTTAGTTCGTCCTCGCATTCAGTCTTTTCGTTTTTCTCATGTTCTTAGTGGGCTGGTTGCTTTTCTCTTTGCTTCTTGGCAACATACCTTCAAACTGGTGCCGTCGGCAATCGCGGTGAACACCACTGGTGTTGTAGGAAGGTAACTTTAGCTGTTTAAGAGCAAGGTCCCTGCCTTCTGCTGGAAGATATGCCTTCTTTGATGGGGTCAGGCTCATGCTACGTTTACGTTTTTTTTTCTTCCTTTATCAACTTCGATGGGATAACAACTATCTTTTTCATTTTTTAATTTTTTTTCAGGTTGTTTGAGCGTGGACTCTCGCACGTCGGCACCGACTACCTGGCGCATCAGCTTTGGGACAAGTACATTGATTTTGAGTATTCTCATTCGAACTGGGTAGGCATCACTCAGTTGTATACACGGATTTTACAGATAGCCCTTCAAGCTTTGGATCGCTACTTCTCACAGTAAGAAAATCCTTAAAACAGTTTGCATGCTAATGTTTTCTTTCAGCTTCAAGGAGTTAGCCAACAATCGACCCATAGCGGAACTGAAAGGTCCTGAAGATAGCGCAGAAGCCGATAATACTGTTCCCGAGCAAATAGATAAAGCAGGAGCTGATGAAACTGCAGAAGCCCCAAAGGATCCAGAAGTTGAAAGGTTTATTAGAAGAAGAGAGGAGCTATATAAATCGACGAAGGAGTGGGATGCAAAAATTCGAGAGTATGAAACCGCTATAAGAAGGCCGTATTTTCATGTCAAGCCTCTAGATGACTTGCAACTACTCAACTGGCATCGCTATTTGGATTTTCTGGAAAAAGAAGGTGACTTTGACAAGGTAATGCAGTCTTTTCCCTACTTGACGCTGAAACTAATGTATTTTAATTGCAGATAGTGAAGGCATACGAGAGATGTGTGATCGCCTGTGCAAATTATCCGGAGTATTGGATTCGCTATATTCATACAATGGAAGCAAAATCTCGATCTGAGATAGCTGATGATGCTTTGGATCGCGCACTACACATTTTTGTCAAGGTTTATCGAAGAGTTCTACGTTCTTTTCTGACATCTTCTGTATTGCAGAGACGACCCGAGATACATATCTACGCTGCTAGATTTAAAGAACGCAGGGGAGATGCTGCAGGCGCTCGAAAAGAGTATAGCGTTCTCAGCTCTGAAATAGCTCCCGGGCTTCTTGAGGTTATTTCTAAGCACGCAAATTTTGAGAAAAGACAGGTACATGGATTTGTCCCATTTTTCATACGATGCTAAGCGTATTTTTGTAATCTAGGGGAATATTGACGGCGCTTGTGCCATCTATGAATCTGCTTTGGAAGTGGAAAAAGCGAAGGAGGAATCGAGAGTTTTGTCTTTCTTGTATATTCAATATATCCGGTTCCTTTCTGAGGTGAGAACTTCTGATGCTTTCCTTTCTGACAGTGTGTGTTCTAGGCCGGACTCTCAGATAAATCGAAGGAGATCTTGGCCCTTGCATTGGAGAAACTACCGAACTCCAAAGTTATCTTGGAGGTAAGTTTCTTTCTCCTTTTCTTTTTCTTCTCATTTGGTATACTCGCTGAAATCTCTTTACAGGCTGCGATCCATTTTGAGACACTCTCTCCCGAGAAGGACATACCAAAACTCGAGGCTATCATTGAACGTGCTATACTCAGCAGCGGCTCGGACGCTGCTTTGCAATCATCTGATCGTGAGGAGATATCGAGTTTATTTCTTGAGGTTGTGACTTCTTACTCCTTTATCGTAAGCACTCACATTTGTAGTATGGTTTTTGCGGCAGTTTCTGGATTCTTATGGGACTGTAGAAGACTGTAAGAGGGCTGAGCTGCGGCATCGACAGGCATTCTTGTACTCGAGGTCCAGCGATTCCAAGAAGCGCTCGTCACTGGACAGCGCCGTCTCTGATCGGAGCAAGCTCGTCAAGACCGGTTCCAACGCCGTCGCTGGTTATACCAATGGACAAGCGCAGTGGAGCTACCAAAACTGGCAGCAACCTCAACAACAATGGAGCCAAGCATACCCGGTAAGAACGTTTTGGTTTCATTGTCACGCTTCTTACAAATCATAGAAACTCTTCGCAGGCTACGGACTATAACTATAGCAGCTATCCCCAGCAGCCGCAAACGGCACAAAGCTACGCTGGGTACCCTCAAGCTTATCAGCAACAAGTACTGTGAAAGCTCCTCTCAAGTTTATTGCCGAAAATTCTCTCATTTTTTTTTTCTTGGCTGTTTAGGATGGAAATTGGACTGCTTCAGCGTGGTAATAGAGAACTACTTAGGAGTGGGAAGACGATCTTATTTTTCTCTCTTTTGGAGGACCCTTGAAAGCACGTAAAATGTAACGAAAACGTTTTGAGGTTAGCTTCATATATATTAAGTGCTTACTATCGTTTGAATCGAGAATATCCAGTAGCAATAATTTTGTTTAGGGTTTAAACGATTCCTTAGGGGATTTTAGAGGGAGCGAGGGAGAGTTCCTAGAATCTAAGACGATCGAGCAGCATCGGGGCATTCTTGCAATACGCGCGCGATCGTTCTGGAAGAATGCAGGCAAGGTATGATTCTGGATTCTTGTCTTGTTTGAGATCGATCGATCGATCGATCTCGCTGCTTCCTCTCGAACAGCTACGGCGCGGACAAGCTCATCGTGTGGCCGCCGTGCGTGCTGCTGGAAAATACGGGGCTGGGGCATGATCCGGAGACTGGGAAGAGCATCGGCCTCAATGCCGCGGAGGTAAGAAGTGCTGTGAGCGCAGTGGCGCCCAAGATCGCGATCCGCAGGGTTGTTCCCGTGTACAAGGAGGAAGGGCACAAGGGCCGCTACCTCGTCGTCTTCCCGGATTGCGACGCTGGGTACATTGACGCGGTGGCTCTCCATGATGCGTTCAAGGATCGCAAGAGGGGGCGTGACGAGTGGGGGCGTGACGAGCGGCAGGAGGTCCGCTATGGCGAGAAGAAGAAGGAGCTCTATGGATACTTGGTGGAGCCGCACGAGATGAAGAAGCTAGACAGGAAGAAAAGACTGGTGAGGAACTGGAAGGAGGAGAGTTTCCAAGAGAAAGTGATGAAGTCGCAGCGAGAGAAGATGAAGGTGAGGAAGGCCGCTTCTTTTCTTCTCTTCAAGTATGAGCTTGATGAAAGGATTTCTTTACAGGCTAGCGAGGAGAACCAGAAGATTGAAGCCGAGCTGCTAGCATCGGTGAACGAGCAAAAGAGAAAATTGGCGGCCGATGAGGCTGCCATGGACAAGCGCAAGGCAGAGATTATGGCCGTGGACGAGGAGTATGCTGCCGAGGAGCGCCGGCAGGAGGAGAATAGGAAAAGGCACGAAGAACAAGTAGGCAGTGCTTTGTCCATTTCATTTCTTTCGTTTCTTCTCGTATTCTGATGCGGTCGTATGTATCTCTGTGACAGAAAAAGCGGATGATAGACCAGTTTGAAGCGGAGAAGGCCGAGCGATTGAGGCAATTCACCGAGAAAGAGATGAATATGCGCGCCGAAATCAACAAGAACCTCAAAGACGAAGAAGATGAGATGGCTCGCATTCGTCGAGAGAACTCGTCTCTGGAGAGTAATATTAGAGTGCAGCAAGCTTTGGCTATGGCGTAAGAAGCATTCTCTGGTCTATCTCGCTCACTGTGAATGTTTCGTATCCTTGCAGAGACATGCGCGCTAGAACTCAAGTGGCTATTGCTACCGAAGCGCAGAAGGGCCTTGACGAAATCAAGACAAGGCATGAGTTCAAGTTGCGGGAGATGAAAGAGCGGCATTTGGAGGAGAGGAAGAAGGTAAGCAAGTTTGTATTTCTCCTTTTTTCCTAAAGCAGGTTTTTCTTTGTGCGTTGCAAAGCTCCTGGAGGAGCGCGCTGCAAAGAAGGAGGCAGCGTGGAACAGCTACAACGTCGGCCAGGAAGCTCTGGACAAGGAGATGGAGACCGTCCTTGGGCTTGTAAGTCTCTTCATCTTGTGATCAAAGCATAACTTTGTTCTAATGCTTCTTTATCCAAACTTTTTTTTCCAGGAGTGCCAGGTTTGTTTCGAAGAGTTTGGCCCCGAAAGGCCGAAGGTGTTTTACATCACCTGCAAGCATGCCAAGTCATGCCAGCCGTGTGCGGACGAGCTGTGGAAGAAGAACCACGAGTGTCCCCACTGCCGGACCGTCCAGAACAAGAAGCCTATCAAGCTCTTCGACTGATATTTATCTACCATACGTACATTATACTCCGGTAAGTTGGAGCTTTTCTGAATCAAGGCTTTTTTCAGGATCAACAAGAACTTGGAACTATGCATAGTGGCTTTAACTTTTTGGTGCAAAGCATTTGGGGGATCTTCCATGGTTTTATAAGCTAGAGAATAGTAGTGTTGGAGTGTACAAAATTTGTCGGGGGACCGACCGGACTATATCATATATCTCTGCTAAACTTCTCTAAGTTCCGAAAGTTGTCTCGCTAGAATTTTCCTGTTCTTGTTTAACTTCTGTAAGTTTCGATAGTTGTCTCGCTAGACTTTTCCTGCTTAAATGAAAGAGAGGCTGAGCTCAATAGTGAAGAAGACGCTCTGGAAAAGAGGCTAATACCCGACCTTGATGTTGTACGTTGCTCACTCGTAGGTGACCTCGGGCTTGAGCTCGATCACCATACGACAGACGGGACACTTTGCGGGGCACTTTGGCTTGCGGAGGTTCCAGATTCCCGAGCAGCATTCGATGCACATCGTGTAGTGGCCGCATGGGACGAGAACTGCCCTCCTTAGCTCCGATGAAAACTGCCTCGTGCAAACAATGCATTCCTGCGAAGGAACCACACGGGAAATGAGAAATTTTAAGTGTTGGCAAGCGACTCACTTTTGGAGAGTTCTGTTGCTCTTGCTTGGCCCGCTTTTGTTTATCCAGCAGCTCGTCCAGTGCCATTTTCGTCTCTTTCTCCACCGCCTCTTGGAGCTGACAAAGAAAAGCAATCAAATCTCGGCAAGCTACGAAGTCAATTCACCTGCTTGAGCTCATTTTCGTGTTGTGTGATAAGCATTAACTCCTCACCCCGAAAGTCCGATTCAATTTTCTCCAAACACTTGCGCTGCTCTTCCTCATCCCTTTGTTGCTTGCCTTTCAGCTGCTCCATTTTCTCCGAGCTGCAGCGGATGTTGATCGCGAATCGAGAAAAAGAGAGGGAGAGAAAAAAAAAAGAACTCACGTTTGTTTGGCTTGCTTCCGCAGCAATCGCTCCAGATGTTGTTTCTGCTTGAGAGCTTCGTTTCTTTGCCTAACCATCTTGGCTCTCCTCAAAACCATTTGATGTGCGGTTTGCTTTTCCTTGTGGTTCAGCTGCTCCTCAAAGAGCTGCATTTTTCGCTGGATCTCGAGCTACAAGACAACAAAGTAAGAAAACCAAAGAGAGAGTCTTTGTCACCTTAAGAGCCTCAGAATTATCACCGGGCTGGTGTCTCTGTCGTAGCTCCGTCAGCTTGTCCTCACGGAGCTTCAGCAAGCTCGCTAGATTCGAATTCAGCGAAGTTGTCTTCCCCTGGGCGACCTCGAGCTTCCAGCTTTGAAGCTTTTGAGCCTTCACGTTGTCAGCAAGTTTTTCGTCATCCTGACACAGAGAACAAAAGGAGCTATAAAAGCAGAAACAAGAAGAAAGTGAAGCTCGCACCATGTTGAGATCCTTCATGTAGCTAGCAGCTTCATCCAAACTCATAGCGCACCAGTCTACCAGTTTTCTCTCCGGATCAATCCGCGCCATGTCTTCCGGCTGGAGCACCTTACACGGCTCCATCAAGCAGCGCAGCAGCGTCAAAGCGAGAGGGATCTTCTTGCAGACAACAAGAAATCCTTCGCAGACCCTCTCAACTAAAGCAAGAAGACCAGTTAGGAATGAAAAGAGAAAAGAAAACACTGGCACTTACTTTGATCGATCACACTCTCCTCGATCAAGCTCCGAGCCTGCTCCACGCTCGAGCAATCCACAAGCACCACCGGCGGCCAGACCACTTTCTTGTGATCCTCGAGCAAGACCCTGGAGCTCACCCGGGCCTCGGCGAGCTCCACTTTCTTCCCGCGATCTTGCGGCTTGGGATCGATCACCTCCACAAGGGCCTTGTGATAGCCGCGATGCTGAGCCACGTACTTCTTCTTGAAGGTCCTGGCGTGAGCCATAAGACCCACCCAACCAGTGACCCTGGCGCGGCACACGCAGCAAATCTTGATCTCCATGTCCTTGAGGCTGGGCTTGGCATCTCCTACTTGATCCTTGGCCTCTGGAAGGAGCTTCTCATACGCGGCCCTTCCAGCCATCTCCTCGTCATCACTGTCCAGATCGTCGTCCTCCTCGGAAGCGCCTTCGTCTCCGGAGAGATCGTCCCACTTCCGCTTGCTATCGTCCTCCATCTGATGGCAAAGAATGCGAGCAAGCGATGGATAGGATGCGATCGATCGAGGCGAGGATCGGCGCCAGGGCGCGGAAGAACATACATACCTTTGGGCGCGCTTCCTCTTCCAGCTCAAAATCCAAGACTTTAGGTTTTTAGGGGGGTTTTGAAAATGAGAGGTGTGGTGGTTCTTTGCTGCTCCCAGGCGATGGCGCCAGGCGCTAGGGCGAGAATGCCGGTCCACGGCGCGAGGCGCTGGAGCTCCGCGGCCTCGGCCTTCGCTGCCAGTGTGGATCTCCGGGGCTGGGTGAAGAATCAGGGGGGATTTGTGTGGAGCGGCCTCCATGTCGTTCACAGTGGATCTTCTCACGGTATGGGGCTTGTGGCGACTCAGGATTTGCCTCAGGGTTCCACGATAATCACTCTGCCGCGAAGAGTTCCAATGCCGATGCCTGATCCCGAGAATGCTGCGGTTTTAGCGCCATCGGAGGGAGTGATTTGCGAGATTGCTAATCGAGTTCCAGGTAGGCCTAGTCGACCTTAAAGTTCTTTTTTTCCTTTCCTGTTTCGCTGGTACTGACCTCGTCTTGCCAGGAACTGATAGAGGAGCTTTGGGCAATGAGGCTGGGCCTCAAGCTTTTGTATGAAAGAGCTCAGAAAGGATCTTACTGGTGGCCATATATCAGCATGCTTCCACACTCTTTCACTCTTCCGATTTTTTTCTCTGGAGTAGACATTGAGAGCATCGACTACGCACCTGTTACACATCAAGTGAGTCAACTTTGCTATCTGGATTTAAATCTCAATCGCATTTTTGCCTTTCTCTTTCAGGTGAAAAAGAGGTGCCGATTTCTCTTGCAGTTCTCCGCCGAGTTGGCCAAGCTAGAATCACTGCCGGAAGAAGTTCATCCTTTTGCTGGTCAGTCTGTTGATTCGGGAGCGCTCGGCTGGGCAATGGCTGCTGTCTCGAGCCGGGCTTTCCGGATTCACGGTGTCACCAACAAGCTTTGCTCGGCAATGATGCTTCCTCTGATTGATATGTGCAATCATAGCTTCCAGCCGAATGCTCACATCGAGGAGGACTTGTCGAGAGATGCTCAGGATGTCAGCTTCTTGAAGGTTCGTCGTTCCTTGTTCTCTACCTTCCAAACACATCAATCATTTAACTCGTGTTTTTCTTTCAGGTGGTGACTAAACGTAACTTGGAGAAGGGATCAGCGATCACTCTAAACTATGGCCCGCTCAGCAATGATCTGCTTTTGCTAGACTACGGTTTTGTCATCCCTGACAATCCACACGATCGCATCGAGCTGAGGTACGATGGGAGCTTGATGGAGAACGCCAGGATGATAGCGGGCTTGAGTCGTACGGGCTCGCCACCATTTTCATCTCCGGCTTCTTGGCAAGTGGACCGGCTCAAACAACTTGGTCTCGCTGATAGTGGAGAATCACAAAAGGTTCACAGCTACTCTCTGCGAGAAAAAGAAGTAGCTAGAACTCATTGTTTTGATGTGTAGGTGACGCTTGGAGGTCCGGAGGAGGTTGATGGCCGGTTGCTGGCAGCGCTGAGAATCCTCCATGCCGAGAGCCAGGAGCCACTCGAGCGCAGAGAGCTCGTCTCGTTACAAGCTTGGGGGGTGGAGAGCATGGTGAGCAGTGACAACGAGGAGCGAGTGCTGCGAACGCTCTGTGGCCTGGCAGCAATCGTTTTCAACCAGTTCAAGACGACCATCGAGGAGGACGAGGCGAAGCTCTCGGACAAATCCCTGGCGGAGACGAGCAGGATCGCGGTACAGTTCAGGCTGACGAAGAAGAGACTGGTGGTGCGCGTCCTGGAATCGCTTAAGAAGAGATTGATGGATCTCAGAGCCGTCCGAGCAGAGTTCCAATAGGTAATTTATTTTTGTTCTGCTCAAATGCTTTCGAAAGGCTTCTAAAAGGTCGTCTCCACGAATCTGAAATGCAAAACTCACATAAAATAACCTTGTAACAAAACACGCCAAGTCCTTTGGACAACAACTGTCAGATAACTTCGGTCGGACTCCTTGATCTCGCACGAGCGTTTCAACGTTTTCTAGGTTCTCGTTGACTTGGTTTTCCTTGAACATCAGTCGGTCCAGTCCAACTGGTGAAGTCACGGTCCGAATCAAAAGAAGTTCCAAGGCCACATTCTATATTCCTGAGCGTTCATCTTTGATGATAGCTTGTGGAGTTTCCTGGTCTTTCATCGACGACTGCACTCTGGATGAATAGATTACTAGACATGAAAGAATAAGTTGGTTTGAATAAGAAGTATCGGCCATGTATCTCTCCAATTTGCTGCTGGGTTTGTTTCTACTCGTCTTTCTCCCAACATCTCGGTCGCAGTGCCCCACGAATCCATCCGGGATCGCCAACGACACACAGACTCTGCTCTCTCTCGGTGACAGGCTTGGCATCAAAGTGTGGAACGAGACCGCCAATCCAAGAGCATGGCGCGGTGTGGAGTGGAGCTCGGACAACCGAGTGGAGGGCCTCGCTATGTCCAGGTTAAATCTCTCGGGAGTTCTTCCTTCCAAGCTTCCATCGCTGGCTCGCTTGGACCTCTCACAAAATAACATCTCCTCGCTGGAGGTGGCTGGTTGCAAGAACACACAGCTCAAGCTCCTCAACTTGAGCTCCAATTCTCTGCGAGAGGTCCCAGCAAACCTCTCCAGCCTCGAGAGCTTGGAAAGCTTGGACCTCAGTGGGAACTTCTTGGGAGTGGCTGGAGTTCCAAAGTTTAGCTTCACGCTGCAATCGCTCAACCTGTCCATCAACAACTTGACTGGGAGCGTTTCCATGGGAGGTAATCTGGGACTGGAGGCACTGGAGCTCTCGCACAACGAACTCAGCGGCTCCATTCCAGAGATTTTCGGGGAGATGACGAACTTGACGCGCCTGGACATATCGTATAACAGGTTTAGTGGAGATCTACCTGATATCTGGAGCAAGAACTTGGAGCTCAGGTACTTGGATATCTCCAACAATTCGCTCCAGGGTGCCGAGCTTGCGAAGGCTACACAAGCTCTCGGTTTTAAGCGCTGGAATCAACTTTTTCTCCGGGCCACTGGAGCTGGAAGATGGCGACTTTGCGAGCATCGAGACTTTGCACCTCTCGCAAAACTTGTTTAACGGGACAGTGCCAGCGAGGGTGGGAAGCTTGACGAACTTGAGGCTGCTGGTTCTCTTGAGGAATCATTTCAGTGGCTCTATACCTCCGGAGCTTGGAAACTGCTCGAACATCAGAGAGATATGGCTCAACGGCAATGACTTGACTGGAACCATCCCAGGCGAGCTCTCGAAGCTCTCGCATCTCCAGCAGCTAGTTCTCAATGGCAACGACATCGGTGGGGAGCTCCCTTCCGGACTCTCCAACTGCACGGAGCTGGTTGTTCTCTGGCTGGAGCAGAACAAGTTTTCTGGAAATCTCCCGGACAGCTTCGGGAACTTGAGCCGCCTGCTCATTCTCTCGCTCTCCGGCAATGAGCTCGTCGGTCCCATCCCGGCCTCCTACGGCAAGATGAGCTCGCTGATCGGCCTCGACGTTGGATCGAACAACCTCTCTGGAAAAGTCCCGGCCATGCTGCAAAACGTCTCGACTTTGCAGTTCCTCTTCCTCTCGAACAACAGCTTCAGCGGCTCCATCCCGGACTGGCTTCCCCGGCTCAGGAACTTACGAGCCATGGACTTCTCGCTTAACAGGTTCTCGGGCGAGATATCCGCAAGCATCGGCCGACTGTTTGCCAACGTCCAGCTCTACAACATGAGCACCACCTACCCGCTGGTTCACGCGCAAAGCCTCGTCTATGCTGGCTTCGCCTTCCCAACAACCATAGACTTCTCCTCCAACCAGCTGAGTGGAAGCATTCCGGCGGCCATCGGCGACCTCTACAATCTCCAGGTGCTGGACCTGAGCCACAACCAGTTAACCGGCCCCATTCCCGAGTCCCTGGGAAACGCAAGGAATCTCTCCAGGTTGGCGCTCGCGAGCAATCGTCTGAATGGCTCCATACCATCGTCCGTGGCGGACCTCTCGTTTCTCACCATCTTCGACGTCTCCAACAACAGCCTGGTGGGACGGATACCTGACAGCCCGCAACTCTCGTCCATGGACGCGGCTCTCTTCGCTGGGAACCAGCTCTGTGGGTTGCCACTGATCAACACCTGTTCGAGCACTGCTACGCCGCCGCATAGGCCTAGAAGAGACGGAGAAGGTGGTAGCGAACAGGACCAAGGAGGCGTGACAACACTTGTCAGCGTCGCCATCTTCGTGGCAGCCTTCTTCTACGCGTTCTTCTGGACTTTCCTGTGTACTTTGCGGCAACCCACAAAGCTGGTTCCCAGCTCTGTGGATGCTGGCAATCGAATCTCTAGGTCGTCCACCATGTTGCTGCCGTCCTTTCTAGCTTCCAGTTCGTAATACAACAGCATCGAGCGTGTGACCGCTTGATGAAGATCAATCTGCTCGTAGATGAATCCTTAAACTCTTCCTATCCGCTTTCAAGGCCGCCTCCTGTATAGTCTTGAGCTTATCATGATCCTCCCACAGCCCCGCGCTCCGGTAGATGCTCGCCATCAGAACGTACGCAGCCGAGTCTTTCTCGTCGATCTTCGTCAGTGCCTCGAACGCTATCCTCCCCACTTCCACGTTCTTCCACTTACGGCAGGCCCCGAGGACGCTCCTCCAAACCACAGCGTCCGCTCTCAAAGGCATGCTCTCGAGGACTTTCACGGCCTCTTCCAGTCGGTTTGCACGCCCGAAGAGATCCACCAAGCTGCTGTAGTGATGAATTCCGCAAACAATGCCAGAGTCAGGGTCCATTGCCTGGAAAAACTCCCTGCCTCGTTCAACAAGGCCGCCGTGGCTGCAAGCAGTGATGACCGAGACAAACGTGATCGCATTTGCTCGCACGCCATCTTCTCGCATCTCGCGAAAGGCTTCGAACACGCGCGACGTGTCGCCCTGTTGGCCGAATCCTGTGATCATTGCATTCCAGGCGACGATATCTCGGACTGCCAGAGATCCAAACAAGTGCTCGGCCGCACTCATAACTCCGCACTTCCCGTAGAAGTTTACCATGCACGTCCCCACAACTTGGTCGTCTTCCAGCCCACGCCTGTAAAGCTCAGCCTGGATTTTCCTTCCAGCTTCACTGGACCCAACGTTCCCACAGGCCGTAAGTCCCGCTACAAGAGTCCGAGAGTTTGGAGCACAGTCCATGCTCTCCAAGAGTTCCAGCCCGAGCTCGCTCTCACCGTTGTCTACATATCCCTGGATCAAGCTCGTCCAAACGACAACGTCCCGGCTAGGCATGCGTTTGAAAACTGCTCGAGCTTTCACCATATCTCCACACTTGGCATACATGTCCACCAAGCTGCTCCCGACAAATCTGTGCTCACAGCATCCAAGCTTCGTGGCGAGAGAATGAATCTCCATCCCCTTTTCTAGGCTCTGGATTCGCAGTAGCTTTCCATCTTCTCGCGGAACAGGTTGTTCGGACGCTGAAAGATGGACGCAGGCCATGAGCGCAGCAATAAACGTTCTCTCGTCCGGATCGTTCTCCATGCCGAAGAACAGCTCCAAGGCCAGCTTGCTGTCTCCACTTCCAACAGATCCCTGGATCATTGCGTTCCACGAAACCACGTCTCGGCCAGCCATGCCATCGAAGACCTTGCGAGCTTCCTCTAGCTTCCCACACTTCGCGTACATATCGATCAATGTGTTCCCCACGAACACGTCCTCACAGCACCTGTTGTTTGAAGCTTCACCCTGGATAGCCACCCCAGTTTCCAAGCTCTTTCTCTTCACGAGTTTCCCGTCGACATCCACCGCTTCTTCTCGCATTGCCGAGCTCGCACAGGCGGCAAGCGCAGCAACATACGTTCGAGAGTTTGGACAGCACCCGGATAGCTTCATATCTTCGAAGAACACGAGAGCCAGCTCGCTTTCCCCGTTGTCCACAAAGCCTTGCATCAAGCTCGTCCAGAGCACGACATCACGACGAGGCATGCTCTCGAAAACCATCCGCGCGTCGGCCATGCTCCCACACTTCGAGTACATGTCCACGAGGCTGCTCCCCACGAAAATATCTCCACAGCAGTGGCTTGCCATAGCTCCAGCGTGAACAGCGAGCCCCTTCTCCAGGCTCCTCGTCTTCACCATCTTTCCATCTTCTTGAGTGGCCTCCTCTTTCACTGCTAGATTCGCACAGGCCTTGGCAGCAGCAACGAAAGTCCGAGAGTTTGGCGAGCAGTCCATCTTCCCAAAGAACTCGAGAGCAACCTCGCTTTCTCCATTCTCTACGTAGCCCAGTATCAAAGCGTTCCAGGAGACCACGTCTCGCCGTGGCATCTCATCGAAGACCGATCGAGCATCGAGCATGCTGCCGCACTTGGAGTACATATCGATCAGTGAGCTCGAGAGGAAAACGTCTTCGCTGCAAGACGGTCCCATCTGCTTGGCTTGAGAATGGATGCCTCTGCCGGTCTCGAGACTTGCCTCCTTGACGAGCTTCCCATCGACCAAAACAGCGTCCTCCTTCGCCGCGAGGCTGCTACAAGCCTTGGACGCGGCCATGAAGCTCCTGGAGTTTGGCTTGCAGCCCGACCGCCTGGCTTGCATCCTCTCGAAGAGATCCAGAGCCACATCGCTCTCGCCATTGGAGACGTAGCCCAGCATCAAAACGTTCCAGGACATCACGTTTGGGTGAAGAATGCTGTCGAACACGCGGCGGGAATCCTCCATGCTGCCGCATTTCGCGTACATGTCCACCAGCGCATTGACGACATGGATCCCCAGCTGCTTGCTCTCCACCGCCTGGGCGTGGATCGCCTTGCCCTTGCGCAAATCCCTTATGCTGCCACATACCTTCAGCGCCGACACCAGAGCAGCCGCCTGCTGATCGGGCGCCCGCGGCGGCGCTGCCGAAGCTGGTGCGGCGCATCGAATCGCTGCTGTCGCCAAGCCGCGAACTCTTCCCATCCATCGCAAGAACCCTAGATATTTGCTAGCAACATGGAAATTCAACCAAGGCCGTCGATTCAAGAATATCTGACAGTTGGAAATGAATCGGGGACCAACCTCTTCTCCTTCGCCACAATCCCGCCCGTAAAAACCTTGAGGTACTCGGGCAAAATCCCCCTGTACAACCCAGCGTAGCCTTGGGTGAGAACAATGTGCCCCAGGCTTGTAAGCCGGTGTCTATCTCCGATCGCCCTCGAGTTGCATCCTTCTCTTTACCAAATCGATCGGAAACACCGCTGAAAACAGGAACGATGGCAATCAAACGTAATCGATCTTAAGACTCTTACCTGTTGAGGCAGCAATTCCTGCTACTCCACCGGAGATCAAGTCACCACTCGGGCCTTAAAGTAAACATGCTCCAAGGACTTGAAACTAAGAAAAAATCCACCTTTAAGCGTTCCAGTAGTTGTAGAGAGTATCGTACATGCAGAAGTTTATCACAATCGTTTGGGCCTACGGACTGGCACGAGTCGCGTTTTGCAGGGAGAAAATAACAATAAGCTCTTGAAGAACGTACCCCCTTTGGTACGTCCTTTGGGCATCTAGCACGCACTTTCCACAATCCATCAACAAGAGAGCTTTCTTGGCCTTTACAAGGGGCTCTGGCGGACGCTTTGTAATCCTCTATATTCAAAACTCCACGCTTCCACTATTGGCCTTTACAAAGCGTAGGCCTGTAAGCTAAGGGTCTCTGGCCAAGGCCAAGAAAGCTCTCTTGTTGATGGATTGTGGAAAGTGTGTGGTAGATGCCCATGTAGTGCTTTGAGGTTGTCTGCAAATCACAGGGGTTGTGAGGTGAAGACCAAGGCGCAAAATAAGTCCCAAGAAACTCTGTCAAAGCCATACTTCAGCTAAGAGCTTCTGTTGATGATTGTGGAAAGCGCATGATAGATGCCCGTAGTGGCACCCACCATCCCGTCCACCACACCACGTCTCGCTCCACCATCTTGTTGTGCCGTTGTGGAGAAGACGTTTGGCGGCTGGATGCTGGATCTCTTGGTGGCATTTGGACATCCGGCATGATTTCAGGCACTTGGCTGCCGTTTCAATCTGCTGGAGCCACAAGCTCATGGAGCGTGATTGCTTGATCCAAGCTGACTGGTGCCATCCTGCATTGCCACATGCAATTTCAGAAGACTATGCTTAAAGTCATATCAAGGATAAGTTATTTTGTCTTCCTCCCAACTTTGTGCTTCAAAGTGATCTATTGTTGACTGGTTTTTTTTGAACATCAGTCCAACTGGTGCACTAGATAGTCATAGTCCTAAAGGAGATTTACTGTGTTTTGTAGGAAGTTCTAAGGCCACATTCTATATTTCAGATCCCAATATAAAGTCACAATTGAAATGATACTTTTGTGGAGTTTTTTAATTTATCAAATTGTTGTGAATGTGACTTTGGGTATTGAAAGATGTTTGTCGATTAATCTTTACAGACACTTTTTCCTTATTGCCATGATAGCAAGAAGTCAGTACTATTGGTTCCCTTCAGTAGTCCTTCTTATTCAAGTGTTAGTAAATTGGGTTTAGCATTTGTACTTAGCTAAATGAATATAAAGTAGGAATTTCTATATGTTTTTAGTTGAGCATTCCTAGCTTAGCTCTTAATTTTCTTTTGCTTTGTCTTGCACTGATTTGGCAAGAATTAAGTATTAAATCTAGTCCTTCATGTATTGAGTCTAGTCCCTCTATATGATAATTTACTGTGTCCTTCACTATCATGTCCCATTTGTTAGTTCTGTTCCTAGGGGGAAGGGGTTATAGAGGGTTCCAAATGTATAATAGGGATAGTGGTTGGAATGCATATTCACTTGAGACATTAGTTTGTCTTTTGCTAGGTTGTATCGCTTTTTGTTTTACATTTAACTTAGGTCTAAGCCCAAACTCCATGTTACTTTAATCAGTGGGGTACCCTCTTCATGTTATGCCATCGGTTTGCCAAAATTGTTCGAGACACCGTCTAACACCATTTAGCATGCAAATGCTAGATATAGAGAGTTGGTGCTCATGGGATTGTGAGTGTACCAAACCTTTATTTCATAGTGTAATGGGCTTGGAGTTCGGCTTTAAATTCAGGTGTGCTACAAAAATGGACAATTGGAACATAAAAGAATAAGTTGGTTTGAATGAGTAGAGGCCAAGTCTTTCTCCAATCTGCTACGTATTTATTTCTATTTTGTCTTTCTCAAAACTAGGTTTTTAGCCTCATTATCCTTACTATACTTTTAGAACCACTTGCTAGAAATGCCTAAGATGGCTAACTTAAGCTTGAGCTTAGGCAATTTGATGGGTAAAGGGGCTAAGGGTATTTGAATAAACTCAACTCCCTAGGTTACCAAATTGTCGTGAATGTGATTTCAGGTATCAAAAGTTACCTATCGACTAATCCTTTCGGATATTCTTTCCTTACTGCCACGATGGCAGGAGGTCAGTATTGCTGAACCCATTATTAGTTCCCACTTGAGGTAGTTGAGAAACTGGTCAATAAACATGCACTTAGATTAGATAAACATAAAGTAGGAACCCTATGTGTTTCTTGCTAAGCATACTCGGCCTAGTTTGAGAAACTTGTGTCATTGGCTTGCACTTGCTAGTATCAAGAACCCCTGCAATATTGAGATTGGTGTTATGATTCGGCGCAAAAAGACAGAAATCTAGTTGCCCTAAACTATGCTATGCCACCTCTTGAGGTTCCTAACCACCCCCGAGCTACCTCAAAAGTTCCACTGTGCCGCCGCTCCACTGTGAGCCCTAGGGTAGGTTAAGTCCCTTACCCTAACATGCCTTAATATACCCTTGAGCCTCCCTTTAACCGACGTTGACCACGTAGTTAAAGCTGGCACCTAACAATTCTTCCCCCCTAACAAAGTCCTTGTCCCAAGGATGAGTTGTATCGGTGATCACCCTTTCTGGGGAACTCTGCTCAAGCTCCTGGTCCATCTTCCACAGCCGTATACATCAAGAAGGCATTGGGCCCGTCATTCCGAGATAGTACACCTTTCAACTGGCTGACATAAAATACCGGATGAATTTTCACCGCAGCTGGCAGCCGCACCCTATAAGCCACTTTACCAATGCTCTCCAACACTTCATATGGACCACCATATCGATAGGAAAGTTTATCACTCTTCCCTGTCTGTAAAGGCACCAAGGTGTTCCGCCGCTCACTTGATGGAAAGATCACGCGCACAAAGACGAGATCACCCACCTTATATTCCTGGAATTGGCGATGCTCATTGGCAAACTTCTCCACTCTATTCTGAGCTGCTTGCAAATTCCGTTTGCACACCACCAAAATCTCATCAAGTTCTGTGGCCAGATCAGTTGCCTCGGAATCAAGCTTATCTTGAACGTCCTTACTCAAATGCAATCCCAACTCCACTGTTATTCGAGGATGCCTTCCAAACATGGCAAAGTAAGGACTTGGCAAAGTTCCACTATGTTAGCTATTGTCGTAAGTAAATTGCACCAACAGAAGATATAAATCCCATTGTCCTTGCCTTTGACCAATGCTACAACGTAGCATATCCTCCACCACTTGATTCACATGCTCGGTTTGCCCATCCGTATGAGGATGATCTCCACTCGAGAGTTTCAAAGTCACTTGCATAGCCTTTGCAAAGCTTTTCCAAAATCCATTTGTGAACTTTGAATCTCGATCACTAATGATGTCCTCTGGCAAACCAAAATTAGGAAAAACCTTCTCCAAGTAAACTGCAGCCAAGTCTGAGGCAGTGACAGTCTTCCAAAGAGCCAACAACCGCACATACTTCGTCAACCGATCCACTATGACCCATACTTGCTCCTTTTGCCTCTGTGTTCGTGGCAAACAAGTGATGAAGTCTATAGAGATATTACACCAATGGCTCTAAGGAATAGGTAAAGGTTGCAAAAGTCCCCCCCGGCTTCTAGCACCTTAACCCGTTGACAAAGCTCACATGATTTACAATACTTGAGGATATCAACCTTCATATTCCTCCAATAAAAGTTGCGCTTAATCAATTCATACGTCTTCTTCCCCCCAAAATGATCGGCCTCTGGATGATCATGATAGTGGAATAAAATTTGAGTAATTAATGCATCCACCCATGGCAAATATACACGGCCATTATAGTAGAGAATCCCATCCACCAATGAGAAAGGAGCTTCCATCTGGTCTCGCAAAGAGGCCACCTCAGCATCCTAAGCCTGAGCATGCTTAACCAACTACCCAAACTCGCTGACCACCTTATTCAAATGATGACAAAATCGTGTTTGTAATGTCGTCATATGACGAACACGAGATAAAACATCTACCACCACATTTGATTTTCCCGGACG